>NC_079435.1:52021772-52206772 GCF_903798145.1 Danio aesculapii | reverse complement strand
AAAATATCTGTACATTTTAATGGGAATAGCAGTATCTATTTCTTTCGAAAAAAAAAAAAATCTTACAGACCCCAATTTTTTAAAAGAATTGTATAATTATCCCTTTTAAACAAATGCCATCTCATTTTAATCATAAGAAAATGCCTCAACTGTTAGGTTGGGTACCAATACCTGGTGCCATTAGGGCACCGATACCTGTGTAACCGATATGTACCAGACCAGATGTGAACAAACTGAGTGTTTTTGTGGTGTGTGTAAATGTGGACGTCTGGGTCTGGTGGGCTTGTGATGGTGCAGGTATGGATTACTGTAGGTACAGGGACCAGAAGAAGTGCTTCTCTCCAAGGGCCCTTGTTCTTGAGCTGTTTTGCGCCTGTATAGCAGCAGGTAGGAGCTCGTCCTGATTGTCCTGTCTTGAATGAAGGGTCATTTGGTGTTTTTCTCTCTCTCTCTGTATGAGTGTGTGTGTGTTTAGCAGATCTCTCTTGAGTTGTTTGTCTCCAGTTGGTGGCTGGATTGAAGTCCAGGTCTCCATCTCATTTTCATGGGTGTTTTTCGGATGTTCTTTGGTCTAGTCTGCTCTCCTCTGTACTGTCTCTTCATGTTATTTGTGGTTTAAGTCCAGATTGAAAGTCTCTGTTAGTCTCTTTTGTCTCTCCGCTGTCAGCTTTGGGCTCTTTCTCAGATTCCTCTTGGTCTTTTTTCTGCTGTTTCTGACTTCTAGTATCTGATTATCTAATGTGATGTTGTTTTATTTGTTGTTTTACAGTTGCATTCATAATAGCAAATGTTTTAAAGTCAACATAAAATTGAAAAATATGCATCTGTTGGCATCTTTTCCCAAAGTACCTTTGCATTTTAGCAACTAGCTTAATATCTGAAATAAGTAAACATTTATGCGGACTTATTATTGGGTAATAGTAATCACTTAATATATATGGGCAATGTAATAATGGATACACTGAGGTTTTGTTAAACATCCTGGTTCATTCAGAAATGTCACTTTGTGAAAGCAAAATATCTTGCAAATGCCATTTTGTGTTGACTTCAAAAGCAAATCTTTTAATCTTACTGTAATTCAGTCGGTTTTTACATGACCCTGTTTTCAGCCAAAAATGTGAAACTTGTTTTGAGTTTAAGGGGTCCGAAAATGGAACGTTTTTTGACTTGCCTTTGATATTTATGACAACAATAGCCTAAACAAAAGTTTTCCTTTGCATTTTTGAAAAGTTTTGCCCACAGCCAGTCAAAACGATCCCTGATTACGGGAATCCACACAATTGACTGTAAATGCTGTATTCGTCTAAAAGTTTGTCATTGAGTACGTTTACCTGAACACCAATAATCTGATTTTAATGCGATTAAGACACTACTCTGATTAAGAGTCAACAGCATTTTTTGATTAATCCAATAAAGCTCATAATCAAACTAAACAGAAATCTGATTAAGAAATGTGGAGTATGCCGATTTCAGTTGCAGTATTGAAGTGTAGTACAGACATGTAAACACCGCAATCAAACTACCATCGTGTAGGATTTTCGCCGCCTTTTGTGACAGGATAGTCTATACACACATGGCTGTTTAACACTATTCTCTGTACCTACTGATTCAGTGAAGGACAGACACCTGCATCATGAAATGCAGAGCTTTTTACCTATACGGCGTGCGCTATCAAATTCCATTAAAACAACACTCTTTCAGCAGTTCATACTCTCATCCAATATCTCGTTTGTCACGGGGGCATGCAAGAAATGTTCCTGAATGAAAGTGAAAGTGCCAAACTGTAGCCAGTGACTACGTTTACATGGACATCATTAATCAAACCATTTGCCTTAATCTGAATAAGACACTAATATTAGATTAGATTAGGTGTTTACTTGAGTTGCTTTTTGAATGTTTCTTTCATGATCCTGTTTTACATGGTAGAGCACATAGATACATTGCGTCATCACACTATCCAGATTTCCTCTGGAGTTTCATTTTTAATTTGTCGACTTTAACTGCAGTTCGTTCCTTTTTACTTTCATTCAGAAACATTTCTTGCATGCCCCTGTGACAAACTCTGAGAAATTGGAAGCGAGTATGAACTGCTTGAAGAGTGTTTTTTTAAATGGAATTTGATACCGCACACTGTATGGGGAAAAAACCTTCAGCATTTCGCGATGCAGGTGTCTGGTCTGTCACTGACTCGGTAGGTGCAGAGAATAGTGTCAAACAGCCGTGTGTGTATAGACTATCCTGTCACAAAATGCAACTAAAATCCATCATGACGGTTATACATACCTGCCAACACTCCCGTTTTTCCCAGGAGACCCATCTCCCGCCCACCTACCGTATTGTTCTGTCTCCCAGAAAAGTCCAGGAATTCCACCCCCAAAAACCCTTGCACCCCCCACCCAAAAGCTCCTCAGCTATTTGGTTCAGTCACCATGTGCACCGAACCCAACACGCAACCATCTTCATACCTGCCCCCCAGTTCGCGCGCACCTTCACCCCCGCTCTTCACTTCGCGTGCACCTTCCCCTATCACCCCCCACCAGCACCCCCCATGATCTCAAAAAGTGTACACAGCGGCCTCTGGTGGATTCACAAAAACTGCAAAAAAAAACGTAGCTCCTGGGACGTATTTGGTGCTCTCCAGATATGTATATAGTGGGACGTTTTCAGAATAAGCCTGAGTTCAATTTACAGCCATATTGTTTGTTTACGAAGTAATATCGCCATCTACTCGTTCACCAATCATCATTATTGTCGATCATTGTTAAAGATCTTTGGTGCTTTCCAAACATGCAAAGGTAAACCATATCCCTTTTGGCATTGACAACCAAACTAGCTAGTTGCTAGTTATAGTTGCTAGTTATAGTGAATACAGTCAGGCATCCTGAACGTTAAAAACATGATTTCAATGGTCACATTCACATCCTCCTTTCTTCGTTTGTTTTTATCTTTCAGAAAAATCGCCACGACACGGGCAACTTCGACAAGGAGTTCACCAAGATGGCGGTTGAGTTGACGCCAACCGATAAACTCTTCATCATGAATCTGGACCAAAACGAATTCCAAGGCTTCTCCTACACCAACCCTGAGTTTGTCATTCAGGTTTAACAGCAAACTCTAAACGATCGCTCCGTATATGTGCCGTATACAGACATGAGAAGGAGGCACAGAAAGCATTATTAGGTCCCTGTGCATCTCCATTGTCCTCTATCTCTCTCTCTTCACTTTAAAAGGCACAAAGCAAGCAGGATCATACTGAACCAAACCAGGATTAAACTCAGTCTCAACCAATGCCTCAGAACGAGAGAGAGAGAGTGTGCGCGAGCGGTTGTAAAAGAGTGTATTCATAGTCTCCATGAGAATGTCTCGTCTTTTCATCTCCATGAGAATTATCCTACCTCTTTCTTTTCTACATTCACCCCATGTAGTCAATCTGCTGTTTTCCTGCGGCGCTTCATTCTGCCTCACAACATGCGGCACTAATGGCTTTTTCCAGAGCTAATTACGTCTTACGCAACCTTAAAATCTGCTTTAAATTAGTCAAACATTGTGATCTCCGTTCTAAGGCAAGTCCTAGTGGATCAGTGGATGATGGATACGCAAATTTCATTGTAATATGTATTTTAATACATTTGCATTACCGTTAGCATATCAATCAATCGAATAATCATTAACACTTTACATTGAGATTGTATTAGTTAATATTAGTTAATGTATTTACTAATACAATACAGTATTTATTCATCTTCGTTAACGTTAGTTAATGTAAATAAAGTTCATGTTAACTCACGGTGCATTAACTAATGTTATCAAGCATCAATTTGGATATTAATAATGCAGTAGTAAATGCTGAACTATGAATATTAAATGCTGTACAAGTATTCATTATTGGTTCATGTTAGTAAATACAATAACTGACTATACCTAATGAACCCTTATTGTAAAGTGTGAGCAAATAATGGCATGTTTGAAGTGTTTGCTATTTGCATATTGGGCTCTGTTCATAGGATGCTTTAACAAGGGATTAATTATTCATTTACATGCAACTCAAAATCACATGGATAAAGCTTTGAAAATCACACTTTTTTCACTAGACTTTAGTAATGGCAGAAATATGTTGGTATGTGATTTATCCATTAGGTAAATCCAACAGTAAAATAATCTTAAATAAATATTCATGCCATTTGAAAGCGAGTATCACTGTTATTAGCTTTCTTTTAATGATGTATAGTTTTTTGTATATGTCCAAATTAATTTGCTGTTATTAATCAGGTCATATAAAGAATTTAACGTTTATAATGTTGAAGGAAAAACTATTAGCCCTCCTGTGAAATTTCAAATATTTCCCGGTCGCAAAACACGTTTAAACACATTTTAATAACTATTTTCTTTTGTCTTTACCATAATGAATGTACATATTTTACTGGTTATTTTGCAAGATACTAGTAATCTCCTTGACGATTTACAGGCTTAACTAGGTTATTGGACAACAGTCTTTTGGGTTTTTTTTATTGAACTGTAAATAGTCAGTAATTATTACAGTATAATGAAACATTGTGAACTATAGAAGGAATATAGAGGAAGCCAGGGGGATAAAGCAGTAAAGAAAAATAAATAAATAAATAAAATAAAAAAGAATAACCGGCACAATATTCATAAATTAATAATAAAATACAATAAGTTAAACAAGAAATACATAGAAATGGACAACAGTCCCAGCAGGCGCAGGACGTAAACCTCGTTATTGAATGTATAATAAACATCGTCCCTAGAGGCAGGCGACCTAAATCTAACCTAATATTAATGTCTATTGATGGTGTGAGTATTTTTTCTGTAGTTAATGAAAAAAAAAATCTTAAATCAATAATAATAATGAACTTAGAAAATTTAGATTTCATGCAGTCAAGCTAAAAGTATAAGACTTTCTGTATAAAAACAAACATAGGAAATACTATGAAAAATGTCTTTGTCTATTTATGAGAAGTTTTGAGAAATATTTTGAGAAATAACTTGAGATGTATTTGAAAAGGATTTCAAATTTCACAGGAGGGCTAATCATTTCGTCTTCAACTGCACATTTTGATGTTTATTAAATGAAATAATCACTATGACAATAGGAATAAAATAAGTTAGAAATTATTTGTTATTTAATGTGGCAGATGTTTACATAATACCTACACTACCGGTCAAGAGTTTGGGGTCAAATACACTTATCCTGCTCACTAAAGCTGTATTTATTTCATCCAAAATACAGTACAAATTGTAAAATTGTAAAATGTTATTGCACTATTAAATAACTTTAAAAGTAGTTGATAATTCAATTGAATCATTTATTTCAGTGATTTTAAATATGTATTTTCAGCTTCATTACTCCAGTCTTCAGTCACATGATCCTTCAGAAACCACTCTAATATTAATTCATTAATTTATTATTATTATTATTATTATTATTATTATTATTATTAATGGTAATAGTAACAAAAGCAATAATGACTGGACTAATAATTTCATTTGAAAATATATACATTAATTTTCAGCTTAGTCCCTTTATTAATCTGGGGTTGCCACAGCGGAATGAACCGCCAACTTATCCAGCACATGTTTTACGCCGCTGATGCCCTTCCAGCTGCAACCCATCTCTGGGAAACACCCATACACACTCACACACTACAGACATTTTAGCCTTTCCAATTCACCTGTACTGCATGTCTTTGGACTGTGGAGGAAACCGGAACACCCGGAGGAAACCCATGCGAACGCAGGGAGAACATGCAAACTCCACACAGAAATGCCAAATGACCCAGCTGAGGCTCAAACCAGCAACCTTCTTGCTGTGAGGCGACAGCACTACCTACTGCGCCACTGCATAGCTGAAAAAGTATACATACATACAAATAAATATTTAACATTTTTTTACATTTAATAAACACAGCCTTGATGAACAGAATAATTCATAATTTTAATAAATTAATAATTAATAATTTTAAGAAAAAACAGAACCTAAACCTTTGACCGGTAGTGTATATTTGAGGTTAAAAACTAAGCATTCGAACAGGAAACTTTCCAGACCAAATAAAAAAAAAACTAAACTCAAAAAGCATAGAGTGTATTAAAAAAGAAAGAAAATATCTTTAAAAAGATTGAATCATTATTATTCTAATGTTATTTAACATATAACAAATGCTATTATATCAAAAATGCAGAACTCCAACATGCACAATGCTGACAATGACCAAAATCGAGCCCTGACGTAGGCTATACATACAAATGATGCGATGCACTTTCAACCTTTCAGTGTTCCACCATTTCCTTCACTCCTTTAAAACACAGATGATGGATGCATGTCCCCTGATAAAGTGCGTTAGTGCAATTTATTCAATTATCATCAGAGATCATTTCATGCATATCACTGGCTGCAGAGAATGTGGGACAAAAAACGACAACTAATAGCTAAACCCTAACGTGCCATATATTTCTGAGGGAATCTGCAGTGTTCGGGAGCTCGTTGTGTGACTTTTAGTCTTCCCCTATGCATGCCTGGTCGAGCCCTCGCTCTTTAACTCGGTGTTTACTTATTAACCAAGTGTGTCAGTGCTGGTCGGATCTGTTGTAGCATAGATCCTCATAAGGGTTATGGTGTGTGAACGTTTCCGTTTCGTTTTGTAATTAGATATATGACAAATAGTATTATAAGTATTCTAGTCTTCCAAATGAAACCACGCCGTGTGAACAGTGATAAGTATAATCTGCTTTTCCTGAGAAAAGTGTATAATATATATTTATCGTAAAAGTGTGTATATTGAAGGATATGAATGTGAGACAGAAAAGCTGATATGTTATGAAAAAAAGCTGATAAAATAGCCTTATTATTATTACCGTTCCTGTCCTATTGATATTTCTCCAGCATGTGCGTAACTGTAAATGAATGATGTGGCCTTTAATGTCACTCCTCCAGCAGAACATGCACATTTTAGCATTGTAAACCCCTGGCCCTGTTTAGCAAGCGGTTGATATTTTAGTTTTCGATCATGTTTTAATGATGAAGGCTTTAAAGGGCTTCCTGTACAAGAGTCAATTCCCCCACCCCCGAAACAAGTTTTTTATACTATGCAAGACGGATGCATGTCAGAAACATTCACATCCAGCAGCAGTGGTTGGCGATGACAGACGGCTAATTGCTGAGATATTTTGCATGTTGTTTATTTATGCTATGTGGATTATTAAAGCTGAAGTTTTCAAATGCCTATCTGTGTGTTTGACATGTTTGTTGGGAGTTTGTTCCATATTCAAATCTGATAGATTGCATATATAACATACAATTTTATATTTGGATTACACACATATTTTAAAATATCGCCAAACTAGCCATATACATACAGTGGGCGACACTTCAAAATGACCATTACCGCCGTGTGTGGCGCCGCTGCAGGATAAGGGATTAAGAATGTGTTTTTAGGCAACATATAGGTTCATTCTGAAAATGTCGGCCTATATACAGTACATTTCTGGAGATCGCGAATTATGTAGCCAGAAGTACGTAGGGCTGCATTTCGTCTTTAAAACTAATGTTATGACGCTGTTCAATTTCACGCTTACCAACTGACCGCTTACCTCTATGTGGACGGCTTTCCTGCTGTTACCAGTTTGTCCAGTTAGCTTGCCATGCATGTTAATGGACTTGAGACACAGAGAGGAGTTGACCTCAGTGACAGGGTTTGAGTCCAGTGAGGACCGGTTTCAGAAAGTGGGTAAGACAAAAGCCCAAAAATAAAATAAACAAGTAAATAGCAGGGTGAGAATGTGGTAAGATCTGAAAACATGGTCAAAATCAGGTGACGGCTTTCTTTTTCTGGATTGCTTTGGGTTTAAGGAAGCAGGAGAGTCATTCAGTCAGTCAACAGTGGCCTCTGGTGGATTTACGTGAGAACAGCAGGCGCGAATAGCACTTGCGAGAGAAATTTGAGATCTCAGAAAGCATACTCAGCGGCCTCTGGTGGATTCGCGAAAACAAAAACTGCGAAATTACTTAGCTTCTGCGACATATCTGTCAGTCTCCAGAAATGTATATAGAGGTACATTTTCAGAATGAGCCTGGGTTGTTTTTTAGGTGTAACAGCAGTTTGCAACTATGCCACCAGGGGGCACAAAGGGACGGGATGTGAACGGAAAGAAATTTACAGTAGCTGTTAATACCCTGCTACTTGTAAATGAAGATTAAATAATTAAACAAAGCATTATAATTTCTTCATAAATAATTAAAAATGCGTTAACAAGCTTTATTATCATTGTAAACTTGTTAGGTGCAACGAGGAGTCATTTTGGAATCTGTGTTTCAATCTGTGTTTAATTTATTTATTTGTTTGCATATTTTGAGATTTTGTTTCATATTCTAAATAAAACTAAAGGATTTAGAAATCGAATGTTCTTTCACACCAACATAATTTAATAGGGTACTATAAATGCTAAAGAACTTAATTCTTATATTTGCTTAATATTTGCAGCCTATGGGCTATGCCTCTCACCATGTATTGTAGACCTCTTTTCTAAAACATACAGTATCGTGTAAAATCATGTGTATTACTAAGAAAACCAAAACAACCTAATAAAATTATATTTTAATTGAACACATCGCATACAGTACCTTTGCGTAAGCTACACATACAGTACCGTCCTATTGTGAAAAGGCTAAGCTGAAAATTGCGTGTTGACATTTTAGCTGATGAAGTCTATGGTTAAAGCGCCACCCAGTGGTCAAAAGCTGCAGGCTTTATTTACTACGGTAGCTGCGAGTGCGACTGCATAGGAAACATATTGATGTGTTAACATCTGTATATTTTTTTAAGCATGACGGTAAAACACGAACGCGGTTATGAATGTATTAAAACATATGCTTGTTTGTTATAAAAATACGAAATAATGACAAAAAATACTAATTTGTGCATCTCCTTACTTCCGGGTGCAGCCATGCTGGCATTGTGGCTGGTATATTCTGGGAAATTTTCTTACCCCTTGGTTTCGAGTGTGGCCCTTAGCCCTACGCCTTCAAGCTAAAGAGAATTGGGACATCCCAAACCTTCACAAGAATGCGCAAAACGAGGGGTAAGGGGATGGGCTAAGGGGATGGGCTAAGGGGCAGAATTGGGATTGGGCCCATGTCTCTCTCTCTCACTCTCTCTCTCTCTCTCTATTTATATATATATATATATATATATATATATATATATATATATATATATATATATATATATATATATATATATATATATATAACATTGTGCATTTATGATGTGTACTTTACACAGGTGAGTGGGCTTGACAAACCACCTGTAGAAACTTCTCTCTAAATTAAGTATTCTTATATATACACACATATATATATATATATATATATATATATATATATATATATATATATATATATATATATATATATGTATATATATATATGTATATATATATATGTGTGTGTATATATATATATATATGTGTGGATCACAGAACTTTGCTGTCATACCTAGGCTGTAACAGGTCCAAAGATATTACACAGCAACAGAAAATATTTCCCAGCTAGGTAGGTAACAACACTGCGTAATATCATTGGACCTGCTGCAGTCAGAGTATGGCAGCAAAGTTGATTATTTCACCAGAATGTGCGTATAGTTCTAAGCCATATTTGCATAGAATGCAACTTTTAATTTTCAGTCATTCTTAGTACACAATGTAACTACAGAAGAGTCAAGCTTCAAATAGGAAAATCTAAACTCTTTCTTTGACATTTTTGAGCGAGATGCTAATGGTCTAATCCGATTCAATGATTTATGCTAAGCTAAGCTAAAAGTCCCCCTCCCCCCTCCAGAACCACAAATCAGCTGAATGGATTCAAAAACAGTAAAACTCAACTGTTTAACTCCAGGGGAGTGGAGTGATCCTTTTATCTATAATAATTGCAAAAAACAATGTTGTTTCACAACAGAAGACCTTAATATATAAGCTCCAGCTTGATTATAATTTTAATTTTGCCTGTATCTGTTTTTGACTCTTAAAGTAGTTGTAGCCTCTGACTTGCATTATATAAATCAGAAACAGCCATATTTTAAGGTATTTTTTCATTTTAGTTTATGTGCCACTAAACAAGTAATCTTCATAGCACACCACACTCCATATCATTGCTACGTGACACACGAAAAAGATATCCATTTGCTAATTAATTGTTTTGGAAAAAATATTCACAACTTTGAATAGTAATGGTCATATGCTTACATGTACCGAATTCTCTTTCTATATACCTGTCAAAGGTGGGTGATAATAATCAATGCCATTCCTTTAGAATTTACTGTTTTGATAAATCATATGTCTATACTTACATAAAACCCATCAAAACTCAAAGATAATGATTAAAAAGGACTCTGTTGATCAAAAATCTTGCTATAGGCCTATTTTGAGTTTATTCTTACATTTATGGAAAGTTCTGTAACACTTCACATTAAAGTTGTATTAGTTAATATTAGGCAGTGTATTTACTAACATGTACAAATATTGAACATTACATTTACTACAGTATTTTTACTTGATTAATTACAATTCATCTCTTTGCTGTAGTGTTGTCCTGTTATAGTGGCTTCTGTTATAGCTTATCTGGGCTGTTCATGGCACTATATCGAGCGCAAAGTGAGAGGCGGTGCTTTACATTCAGCATCAGGAGCAGAAACCCATCAACATCATCAGACATTCAATCAAACCCACTCCACCATGATCATCATCCACGAGGACACACTCAGATCAGTCATGGTCACACTGCTCTCATCTGCAGGAATATCGAGAAAAACTCACATTAACGCGATGACTTTTGGGAGAGAGTTATTCATGGAGTTTATTTTCGACGTCTAAGGTAAGTTCAGAGCGTTAAAATGAGGATTTACCAACGCGAAGAAGACGAAAACCCTCAATTATCTCTCTCACTTTACGCGTAAAAAAGCGCGCGGAATGAGGGGCGCGTGCCAGAACTTGAGGAAAACTTTACTGGCACGCGAGAGTTGATGAATCTGCGTGTGGATAAATGGTGTCCATTGATGCCAGGATGAAGGTGTGTAACCGTGGAGTGCAAATGCTCCTCACCACGGCGGGGGCTTTCGCGGCCTTCAGCCTGATGACCATCGCGGTGGGCACTGATTACTGGCTGTACTCGCGCGGAGTCTGCAGGACCAAGAGCGTCAACGACAACGACACCAACCGCAAGAATGAGGAGGTGCTGACGCATTCTGGACTCTGGAGACAGTGTTGCATGGAAGGTACTTTTTGGGTTTCCAGAAAGTAGTTAAATGCTTTTAGTGCATGTTTAATTGATTCAACGTTGTCTTATTAAACTAAAAGTGTCGAAAAATTTTATTGCACGTTTAATGGATTCAATATTATCTTATTAATCTAAAAGTGTCGAAAAACGAGTTTTATTGCACGTTTAATTGATTCAATATTATCTTAATAAACTAAAAGTGTCGAAAAATGACTTTTATTGCACGTTTAATGGATTCAGTGTTATCTTATTAAACTTATTAAACTAGAAGTGTAGAAAAAAGAGTTTTATTGCACGTTTAATGGATTCAATATTATCTTATTAAACTAAAAGTGTCGAAAAATGACTTTTATTGCACGTTTAATGGATTCAATATTATCTTATTAATCTAAAAGTGTCGAAAAACGAGTTTTATTGCACGTTTAATTGATTCAATATTATCTTAATAAACTAAAAGTGTCGAAAAATGACTTTTATTGCACGTTTAATGGATTCAATGTTATCTTATTAAACTTATTAAACTAGAGGTGTAGAAAAAAGAGTTTTATTGCACGTTTAATGGATTCAATATTATCTTATTAAACTAAAAGTGTCGAAAAATGACTTTTATTGCACGTTTAATGGATTCAGTATTATCTTATTAAACTAAAAGTGTCGAAAAACGAGTTTTATTGCACGTTTAATTGATTCAGTGTTATCGTATTAAACGAAGTGTCGAAAAATTTGTTTTATTGCGCATTTAATGGATTCAATATTATCTTATTAAACTAAAACTGTCGAAAATGAGTTTTATTGCACGTTTAATGGATTCAATGTTATCTTATTAAACTAAATGTGTCGAAACATGAGTTTTATTGCACGTTTAATGGATTCAATATTATCTTATTAAACTAAAACTATCGAAAAATGAGTTTTATTGCACCTTTAATGGATTCAATGTTATCTTATTAAACTAAATGTGTCGAAACATGAGTTTTATTGCACGTTTAATGGATTCAATATTATCTTATTAAACTAAAAGTGTTGAAAACTGAGTTTTATTGCACGTTTAATTAATTCAATATTATCTTATTAAATTAAAAGTGTCGAAACATGAGTTTTATTGCACATTTAATGCGTTCAATATTATCTTAATAAACTAAAAGTGGCGAAACATGAGTTTTATTGCACGATTATTGGATTCAATATTATCTTAATAAATTAAAAGTGTCGAAACATGAGTTTTTTGCACGTTTAATGGATTCAATGTTATCTTATTAAACTAAAACTGTCGAAAAATTTGTTTTATTGCACGTTTAATTGATTCAATATTATCTTATTAAATTAAGTGTCGAAACATGAGTTTTATTGCACATTTAATGGATTCAATATTATCTTATTAAACTAAAAGTGTCGAAAAATGAGTTTTTTGCACATTTAATGGATTCAATGTTATCTTAATAAACTAAAAGTGTCAAAAAATTTGCTTTATTGCACGTTTAATTTATTCAATGTTATCTTAATAAACTAAAAGTGTCAAAAAATGAGTTTAATTGCACGTTTAATTGATTTAATATTATCTTATTAAACTAAAAGTGTCGAAAAATGAGTTTTATTGCACGTTTAATTCAATATTATCTTATTAAACTAAATGTGTCGAAACATGAGTTTTATTGCACGTTTAATTCAATATTATCTTATTAAACTAAAAGTGGCGAAACATGAGTTTTATTGCACGTTTAATTAATTCAATACTATCTTATTACACTAAATGTGTCGAAAAATGAGTTTTATTGCACGTTTAATGGATCCAATACTATCTTATTAAACTAAAAGTTTTGAAAGTGCTTTTTATTGCACGTTTAATAGATTCAGATAGTAATAAGATAAATTAATTATCCAAAACTAAACAAAAAGTGCTCAGGGGTAGCTTAAATAATGTGTCGGTGCTCTTTGGGTAAGGGATTCATTAGAATAGGCCTAAATAGCAAAAATCAGTCCAAGGCTAATCCTTAAAAAACCTATGCTTTTTGGCAAACAACTGCCTTCATCAGGGTAACATGTAGGTTTTTTAAGGATTAGCCATGTAAATAGGATAAATTAATTATTTAGTCGCACTTTATGTTAGTCTTTTCGGAGGTTGACCATTGTATTATTAAACTAAATGTGTCAAAAATTCTTTTTACTTCATGTTTAATGGATTTGGAAAGTAAAAGGATATATTAATTATTTAGTGGCTCTTTATGTTAGACATTTCCAAAGTTAACCATTGTCTTATTAAGCTAAAAGTGTTGAAAATGTTTATTGCATGGATTAAAATAATGAATTAATTATTATGTACCACTCAGGGGCGGATTTAGTGATTTGGAGGCCCTAAGCAACTCCAGCCATGAGGCCCAAAAGTTCCTAAATGCACCTTTTGTACTTTAATTAATTTTTTATTGATTTCTTTTGCCATTTTTTTTCTTATGTGACTCAGTCACTCTTTTTCTACATTTTGTCTTAATGCAAAATAATAATAACAACATGTAAAGCATCTTGTATAACTTTTTAAATGATTTGTTTTCTTAAAACGGGTGACACAGTGGCGCAGTAGGTAGTGCTGTCCCCTCACAGCAAGAAGGTCGCTGGTTTGAGCCTCGGCTGGGTCAGTTGGCATTTCTGTGTGGTGTTTGCATGTTCTCCCTGTGTTCGCGTGGGTTTCCTCCGGGTGCTCAGGTTTCCCCCACAAGTCCAAAGACATGCGGTACAGGTGAATTGGGAAGGTTTTCTTAAAACGAATTCTAATAAAAAAATGATGTATAAAATATTTCGTATTTGGGGGATACATTTGTGCAGATGTAATAAACATAAAACTCTTATTTTTTTTAGACATTCATCATACAAAATATGATAGAAAATGATGGTATATATAATGTATAGGTATAATTTATACTTCTAGGTATTTACTTGGGGGCCTTCAGATTTCCCGGGGCCCTAAGCGACCGCATATCTTGCTTATTGGTTAAATCCGCCCCTGGTACCTCTATATCTTAGTCTTTTCAAAAGGTAACCATTGTCTCAAGTAAAAGTGTGCTTTTTTATTGCACGTTTAATGGATTCAAATAAAAATAGGATAATTAAATTATTTAGTCACACTTTATGTTAGACTTTTCAGGGTTAACCATTGTATTATTATAGTAAATTGTCAAAAAAAAATGTATTGCATGTTTAATGGATTAAAATGATAAAATAATTATTATTTAGCCCTTTATATTAGACTTTTCGAATGGTAACCATTGTTTTACTAAAGTAAAAGTGTCGAAAATGTTTTTATGGCATCTTTAATGGATTCAAATAGGCTAGTAATAGAATAAATTCCTTATTTAGTCCCACTTTATATTTATCATTTTGGAGTTTAACCGTTGTTTTATTATGGAAAAAGTGTCAAAAAAATTTTCATTGCATGTTTAATAGATTAAAATATTACAATATTTAAAAATTTGTTATTTAGTCTCCTGTTATGTTCATCTTTTAGAATGTTAACTATTGTTTTATTTAACTAAAATTGTAGAAAATTGATCTTTATTGCATATTTAATGGATTTTTATACATTAGTATGATAAATTAATTATTAAGTCCCACTTTATGTTAGTCTTTTCGAAAGTTAACCACTGTTTTATTAAAGCAAACGTGTAGTAAACTTGAGTTTCTAGTCGATTTATTACTTTTTCTCCCTTGGTTAGTGTACACAGTAAAAAAATTATATGATCAATTAGTCCTGACAGCATATGTTTATAGGTCATTGTAACTTATTTAACAAGTTAATCATGTTCTAACTTAATTTTCTAAGTTATACTAGCTGTTTTAAGTCAGTTTAACGTAGTATAAGTTCAATGGACTTATAAGGTTAAGTTGATTCAGCTTAAAAAATTAAGGCAACCAGGATTTTTCTAGAAGAAAAAGAATACAGAAGAATACAAATTTACTAACTATTTACTCACCCTCAAGTATTTCCCAACCTTTATGAGTTTCTTTTTTTCTGTTTACCATAAAAGAAGATATTTTGAAGAGAGATGAAAACCTGTAACCATTGACTTCCATAGCAGAAGAAACAAATACTATGGAAGTCAATGGTTACAAGCTTACAACACTTTCCAGAATAGCTTATTTTATATTTAATTAGAAATAAACTCATTAAGGTTTGAAACAAATAAAGGGTGAGTAAATGATGACAGCATTTTAATTTTAGGGTGAACTATCCCTGTGATTAACAATGGTTAATTTTCTGAAAGACCCTCAGTAACTTTGGATTTTGGATTTAGTGACAAGTCAGTTAGGTAGTGGTTGGTTAGGGTGTAGGCTTAAAATCTACAGATGTAATTGCATTTTACAGGTGGAATTGGGTTATATTTATATGTATGTATTGCATAATATCACTGAATTTACCTGAATAATTTAATGTATACCAATAAAGCTATTACATTGCTTAAACTGAGTAAAAATAGCTCTTTATGGTAACAATTTGTTCACGTGGGTTTCTTCCAGGTGCTCCGGTTTCCCCCACAGTCCAAACACATGTTCTATAGGTGAATTGGTTAAGCAAAATTGTCCATAGTGTATGTGTGTGAATGAGTGTGTACGGATGTTTCCCAGAGATGGGTTGCAGCTGGAAGGGCATCCGCTGCGTAAAACATTTGCTGGATAAGTTGGCGGTTCATTTCGCTGTGGCGACCCCAGATTAATAAAGGGACTAAGCCGAAAAGAAAATGAATGAATGGTAACAACTTTTCTAGGCATATTAGTTTATTGTTTACCATCTAACCAGCAGCTTCTTACATGATCATTTTACAACAGATCAATGTCTTTATAAAGGTTGCGTGTGTGTCAGATGACCATAAAAGTACCAGAGTTGGAGCCGAATCAAAGCCCTTTCCTGTGGGACGATTTATTTATTTCATTATCGACTGAATTATTTTAACTTTCTCTCACACTCTGCGTTCCTCTAGTTTCGACCCATCTCTCACACCCTCTCCTACTCTCTGACCTATATCAGTTCTGCATCAATTCTTTTAATGGAAAGTGTAATGAAGCGTTCGCTCTGTTAAAAGGGCATCAAAGTGGCAGCGTTCACTTTACGTGTGTGAATGCGGGAGCGAGTACGAGATATTTAGCCGAGTTATGAGTGGACGGTTATGAAAGATGATTGACAGGCCATGCACTTATTGTCTGTCAGTTATGCAGATGTACCACGCATGCTGATTTTATAATGCACACAACCACCAAAACAAAGCAATATAGAGGTATATGCTTTAAATGAATGCAACTATAAAGAGCATTTGTGGAATGACATTGAGAGAAGAGGAAATGTGAACGATGTGTGTTTTTTTTTTTTGGAGAATGTCTAATTAAAAGGGAGGTTATTGATACTGTTAATGATTTGATAGCATTAGTGCAATCATGTGGAAAATGGCATTGACGCATGTGTGACTGTGCATGCATCTGGATGTGCGTGTTTCTTACAGGCATATTTAAGGGCGTCTGTAAAAACATCGACCATTTTCCAGAGGACGCGGATTATGAACAAGATGCTGCCGAATATCTGTTGCGTAAGTCTCTACGTCTACTGCAGGGGTGTCCAAACTCGCTCCTGGAGGGTCCTGCAAAGTTTTGTTTCAACCCCAATCAGACACACCTGGGCTAGCTAGTCAAGCGCTTACTAGGCTGACAACCTTGCAGGTGTGTTGAGGCAAGTTGGAGCTAAAATCTGCAGGACACTGGCCCTCCAGAACCGACTTTGGAACTTCATTTTTTGCAAAGTAGGCTCAGTTAAATCACAACAAATACAGCATATTAGAGATTTGTAAATATTAATACACTCAATGCTATGTTGTTGTGTTTGTGTGTGTCAGGTGCTGTGCGTGCATCTAGTCTCTTTCCAATTATGAGTGTGGGGCTGCTGTTCATTGGTGGAGTGTGTGTCGCTGCCAGTGAGTTTTACAAGAGCAGACACAACGTCATCCTCAGCGCTGGCATCTTTTTTGTCTCGGCTGGTATGTTCCTGTTAATATATCAGATTTTACCTTGTAGGAACCTATAGTTTTTTATTGCATAACAAGAACTATTGCATATACAATAAATTGAGGAATACAGTGCTTACAATTTTTCACATCAAATGAACAATTCAAAAGAGAATAAAAAACTAAAATAAATTAAATTACAGGGGATATATAAATTACAAGAAGTTCGCATGATTCCAAAATCGCATCCATCCTTACAGCTTATCTCGTTTTAATGTCTTTTAGGGTTTCGATATAATGCTTAAGATCAGTTGTAAGCAAATTAATATCAGGATTACCATTGGACCATTTTTGTTTGTGTACATGCGTGGTGGTACTTCCTATATATAATCATTAAATTAATAAACAAATTTTGCTCCTAAATTTTATTATTATTATTGTATGTTAAATCTTTACAAGAAAATTTTATTTTTAATTTAGTAAGTTTGAGTATCAGATATTCAACATCAATCAAAACATTTGGGTATATGTGCATTTAAAAAATTTGTAGGAACCTAGCTGGCATGTATTAGTTTTTGTTGAATTTTAATTTAGTAAGTTTAAACAACTAAAAACTCAACTATTTAGTCTCCACCTTCCTTTCTAATCTGTAATTGCCTCTCTGGCTGTACCACTAACTGTACTCTGTCAAAAAACAACATTACTCATGCTTTGCTTCTTAGACTTTACACACCTGAAACTTGCCTATAGCACTTATTCACTGTTGCTCTTATAGTTGTGTAAATTGCTTCCTTGTCCTCATTTGTAAGTCGCTTTGGATAAAAGCGTTTGCTAAATGTAAATGTAAATATAAGATATTCAACAACAAACAAAACATTTGGGTATATGTGCATTTAAAAAATTTGTAGGAACCTAGCTGGCATGTATTTTTTATATTTTTTTTGGTCAGAGCAAAGCAGGGTTTGATGCATTGACAAGGAGGTGGCGCTGTAAACAACTGGATGTGGTGTTATGGTAATGACATGGAACTCAGTCTGTCACTGTAAAATCATGCTATGGTTAGTTATAAATATGACCCAGAGTCATAATTAGGACATTAATAGTCAAATAAAAAAGTCAAGTTTCATTTTTGTATGCACTGTAAAAAAGAAAATAGTTGACTCAACTCAAAATTTTAAGGGAACAAACTTTTTTGAGTCAAAATTGAGTCAAGTTGAGTAATTGGGTTGAAAGTTGAGTAAACTCAAAAATGTCCTGAAGCTTGTTGCCTTAATTTTAAGTTAAGTCAACCTATTTTTTGACACTGTGACAGAAAAACTGTAAATTAAGATCAAAATTAATTACTCATGATCTGATGATACAAGGTCAGAATTATTGCATAAAAAGAATAATTATGATAAAATAAAGAAATCACCTTTTTATCATATTCTTGTTTAATCTTGTAATGAATTATGACTTATATCTTATTATTTGTTTACTTTTGTCCACTGTTTTGCTTTTTTGTAATACTTTTGGACTGTCTATCTTATTATAACTTGTAATCTCCACCAATAATCTTTACTTTTTATCTTATAGTTGAAACTCTTTTGTGTCATGTTTTTTTCCTTTTTCACAATTATGACTTGTCATAATCTCTGACTTTTTATAATAATTATGATATATCTTATTATTAGAGTTTACCAAGGCATGCTTTGTCATCTTATGTGAGATGAATTGTTTAATTTAAATATGTGAACCTGAACCACAAATCCAGTTTCATGTTGCACAGGTATATTTTTGGTAAGAGCCAAAAACACACTGTATGGGTCAAAATTATCTGTTTTTATTTTATCCCAAAAATGAATAGAATATTAAATACAGATCATGTTCAATGAAGATTTTTTATTTCATGTCGTAAATATACCAAAATTACATTTTTAGTAAGCATTTCATAATATAGACTATTTTAACCCTTATGTGCTGTTGGGGATGTTTTTCATCTACTCTGGGTGTGATTTTGAGTCTCAATTTGGCCTTTACTTTTTCTCTCAGCTAGCAGAATGATTTTTGGTGACAATTCTTATTTTGAGAAAATGCTTTGAATTGAAAAAAAAAAAAACCCTCAAGAATACACTCTTACCAAATTTACTACCCTTTAGTTATGTTCGGGATGAAAACATCCACTGAATTAAACTGCTGTAAAAATGCATAGGTAAAAAAAGTTCCAAATTGTTTTGCATAAATCTGTAAATCAACCTCAGTCCTGACCGAAACTACTAAATAGCTCAGAAAATTACAGGATTTTGACTCTTTAATTGCCAAAATCACAAATGATGTCACTGATTTGTTGACAAAAAAACACATAAAATTACTTATTTTCAATATAAAAGTAATTGTGGACAGGATTTTTTTTTTAGCTTTTATCAAAGTCTTGGACTTGTGAAACAACATTGCCTTTGATCCATTGTTTTAGATTGATTTAAATGCTTTCTCCCTAATTTACTGTTGGTGGCTGTTTTTGCCCCATTGACTTCCATTATAACCACATTTTTTTATTTCAAAACCATGACACCATATAATCCTGCATCTTTGATTGTTGGTGGTTTTCCCTGTTGGGAAGAGGTCAAATTAGTAATTTTTACTTTATTAAACCTTTAGATAGACCTGTGAAAAAAGCTTTGTTTCTGGATTTTATATGGAGTATAACATTAAGTTAAAGTGTGTGTATTTGTGTCTGTGAAAGTGTGTGAGTGACCTTTGTGCACTGTGTCTGAGAAAATCAAAATATGCATCTCAGCTCTCAGAACCACATGGAGTAAACAAAAACAAAGATTGTGTATTTATGCACCATCAAATGTGGTTATAATGGAAGTCAATGGGGAAAAAACAGCCACCAACAGTCAATTAGGGAGAACAAATTATAATCTAAAAATGCATAAAAGCCAATGTTGTTACTAATAGTTCACATGTCCAAGACTGTGATAAAAGGGAAAAAAATCCAGTCCACAATTTATATAAAAAATACATCATTTTGTGTGTTTTTTCACCAAATCAGTGACATCCTTTATGAATTTGGCAGTTAAAGAGTTAAAATCCTGTAATTTTCTAAACGATACAGTAGTTTTGATCATGACAGAACATGAGTTTGATTAACAGATTTATGCAAAAAAATTCTGAAAACATATATATCTGGCGCATTTTTACAGCAGTTTAATTCAGTGGATGTTTTCATCCCGAACATAACGAAAGGGTAGTACATTTGAACAGTGCACAAGGGTTAAATATTGTCCAGTCCTAACAAATATACATCAATAGAAATTTTATTTATTCAGCTTTCAGATAACACTTATGACTGGTTTTGTGGTCTATATATAGTCATTTTTTCTATGAGGACAATACATGAAAACATCTAGAGACATTTATCTTAGTTACAGACTCATTTTTAAGCCCAATTATATCCAAAGCATGACTACCTTAAATGCACTCACAACTGAATTGCACCAAAAGTAAACAGACTGCATGTTTTATTTTCCTCAGGCCTCAGCAACATCATTGGCATCATTGTGTACATCTCCTCCAGCGCCGGCGACCCCAACCAAAGCGAGTCTAAGCGCAGTCACTGGTACGGCTGGAGCTTCTACTGCGGCGCTCTCTCCTTCATCATAGCGGAGACGGTGGGCGTCCTGACCGTGCACCTGTTCATCGACACGCACCGGGTGCTCAGAGCGCGGGCCCATCGCTCGCTCCAAACCAGCACGCATTCACTACAGCATCGCCGTTCCTTCAGCTACCGCTCACGCTACCGCTGGAGGCAAGGCCCAAACCGCTCATCTGACTCCCGGTCGCGTGAACCCTCTCCTGCACGTCAGAGCAACGACCTCGGCCTGTACGCGCTGGGACGAACACTTCCACCAACAGCTGCTCACCCGCTCGCGCACAACTCCCTCAGCTCTAGCCATGGCTTCGCACACTTTCATAACTCTGTCATCGCTAATAACAGCTTCGCTAATCCTCACGCATTCCCAATGCAGAACTCTGTGAAGTCAGAAAGAGGGCTCCCGCACATACAGAACTCGCTGGGTCCAGAGAAAGGCTTTGTGATTCCTAATGCACAAAATTCAGTCAAGGCGGAAAACGGAGTCGTGCTGTCGCAGAACTATAAGCGCAACTCAGTAAGTACCGTTAAAAGTGCAGCACATGTGCAAAATTCGGGGAATGATGTTGCACACGTGCAAAACTCTATAAAAGAGCCATTGTTTATGCCTCATAGTGGCACTGCGACAAGAAGAACAACACCAGTGTGAAAAGAAATGATTTAAAGGGATAGATCAGATTAAAAATAAACAAATATGCTGTTAATTTACTCATTCTCAGGCCATCCAAGATGCTAGTGACCTTTATTCAGAGGAATATTAAAGGAACACTCCACTTAGAAAAAAAATAGGCTCATTTTATGTCACAGAGCATTCATTTATTAATTTTCCTTCGGTTTAGTCCTTTTGTTCATCATTTCACAGTGGAATGAACCGCCAATTGTCCAGCATATGTTGTACACAGCAGATGCCCTTCCAGCTGCAACCCAGTACAGGGAAACATCCATACACACTCATTCACACACTTAAACTTCGGGCAATTTAGCTTTAATTCTCCTATAGCTCATGTCTTTGGACTGTGGGGGACACCGGAGCACCCAAAGGAAACCCACGCGAACACAGGGAGAACATGCAAACTCCACACAGAAATGCCAACTGACTCAGTCGGGACTCGTACCAGCGACCTACTTGCTGTAAGGTGACAGTGCTAACCACTGAGCCACCATGTCGCCACCCATGAAGCATTAAACAGATAAAATGTCCAAAAAAATTAAGCCATTCAGCCAATTTGTAGGTCTGTGGGGGTGCTTTTAGCTTAGCTTAGCACAAATCATTAAATCAGATTAGACCATTAGCATCTCACTCCAAAAAAAAAAAAGTAATAATAATCGATAATTTTCCTATTGAAAGCTTGACTCTTTTTAGTTACATTGGGTTCTAAAACCAAAGGAAAAATTGCTTTTTTCTAGGTTGATATGGATAGGAACTATATTGTCATTTTGCCAAAACAATGGAACTTTGTTGCTGTACCATGGCTGCAACAGTTGCAGTAATATTATGCATCACCTAAAAAAAGCCCCCAACACCAAGCCAACCACCAGTTAAAATCTTCATAATATCATTGCGCCTGCTGCAGATTAGCGAGATGCTAATGGTCTAATCCAATTCAATGATCAAAGTAAACTAAAATAAAAGTGCGACTGCCAGATTTGGAGATCAACTGAATGGATTCAAGAATAGTTAAACTCGACTGTTTCTATTGTAAGGTGTAAAATTAATACTGTTTTTCATTCAGTATTAGAAAGTACTATAAAGTTTTTTAACTGGCAAATGACATGAACCAGTAGTAGGTTGTCTAATGTCATCTTTAATGTTCATGTTCGTGATTTCAGGTGGCGTGGCTTTATTCAGCCTAGGACTGTGTTTCAAAGATATTATGCTAACCGGTTTGCATTTTGGCAGATCACCTACTGCACCTTTAATCCTAAATAATAGGCTAAATGATAATAAAAACCTAATAAGAACTCAATGTGTCGTCAAGAGCCACAGGTATTAATTTAGGTTTGCCTAAAGGTGATTTTATAAATCCCAGATAAATGATTTTATAATTTCAGATAAAAAAAATGTATTGGTAGCATTTTACAATAAGGTTGTATTAGTTTATGCATTCACTAACATGACCAAAGAATGAACCATACATTTATTGCAGTATTTGTTCATGTTAGCTAATGGAAATACAGTCGTTCATTCTTAGTTCATGTTAACTCACGGTGCATTAACTAATGTTATCAAGCATGAATTTGGATGTTAATATTGCATGGATAAATATTGAACTATGATTATTAAATGCTGTACAAGTATCGATCAGAATTATGAAATTGTAAAGTGTAACCAAAATAATGCTGAATATTTTGCTGAAGATAAGAAGTCACCTACAGTACACCTTGAATGGCCTGAGAGTAAGATAACAGCACATTTTCATTTTTAGGGGTGAGCTATCCCTTTAAGGCCTCTGCTGCTACAGTATATGATACTCTATGAAAGGTCTGAGTAAAGATTAGCTATTTTCTTTTACTGAATATGTGCATATTGTTTGCTTTTAGCTCTAAAGAAGAGGATTGACGCTGAAACAAAATGGTGCTTTTTAATGCCCTCTGCTGTCACTGTGCAGAAATGAACAAGCTGCCTTGTCCTTCAATCTATTTTGGATGCAATACTCACAACGGCCACATTGAGCAGTAAAGTACAGTGTTCTCAGTATGGACCCTTTTCATAGACTCGGATGATTTGTTTGCAGTTATTAAAGGGTTAGTTCACCCCTTAAGTGGTTTCAATCCTGTTTTAAATTTTTTTTTAACACAAAAGAAGATATTTTGAATAATGTTGGATATTGGTAGTCATTGACATGCACAGAATGGAAGTCAATGGCTTCCAGTGTCCAACATTTTTCAAAATATCTTCTTTTGTGTTCAACGGATAAAAGGAAGCACAAACAGGTGTGTGACAAGTGAAGATTGAGTAAATGTGGTTCATTTTTGAGTGAACTATCCCTTTAAAATCACAGATACAGATAATTTGTTTATATTTATAACACTATATGTTCTGTCACCTTGAAATAAACTTACAGAAATGGAGTTAAATCTGTTGTGTTTCTGTCAACGCATGAGGGAATGACATTAAGTTGTAATTAATTTGACACGTTAAGACATTTAATCATGGATTATTTCTTTTGCTATTGGAGAAATTGAAAACACAAAAAGATTTGGGCATTACTATAAAAAGTAACTAAGTGTGAAGTCTGAAAAGGGTCCATCATCTCTAGATCTATATAAATCTATAGTCTACTTTACAGCTTTTCTAAAAACATGCTGCATTATTCTCATGTCTGTAAATTCTATCCAGTACTAAAATGTAAGTAATGACGTTTGAAGATGATTTGAGTGGGAGGCATGCATTGGCTTAAGGCTGCAGGCCGAGTGCCTTGGTGTCCCACTAGTGATGATATACAGCCATATCGCATGGCTACGAGTGTGATATTGCGTTAATACAACAGTTCAATGGCATAATCGTGTATATAAAAAAGAAAATCAAACACGGAGAGTCTCAAAATTCCTTTTGTAAGAGGAACTACTTTCTTCCGCCATTTCTCCCTGTCTGCAGCAGAAACCGATGTCTAATTCACCAATGTCACTTTAGAGCTATTTGAATGATTCTCTAGCGTAATGTCTAAAATGATGACAAAGCAGGGGATTTTGCTTATATTTTAAGATTAGAAGCCTGAACGGCATGAAATGCCATTAGTCTACAGAGATTTTCCAGTATTTTTCTGTTGCAACTGGGATTTCACAATAATTAACCCTGAAAAAAGCCAGAGCAAAGCAAACACTACCAGATTACTATGGTATAAATACAGCACTACAAAATATAAAAGGGAGAGATCAACTTAGAATCTAATTTACCTGCTCTGTATGATTTTGTTCAGCTGTAGTTTGAAACATGCGGAAAAAAATGCTGTTTTTCGTAATATGCGGTCTCTGTCGCCATCTTGTGGTGGAACGTCAATCGTCTTTGCTCTGCTCAGTATGGCAGGCTGGCCACCAACGCAATGAATCTCCGAAATAATGAATATTTAAAATAGGCACTATCCTTTTACAGTAAATAAACTACATAGTTGCAATCTAAACAACTACATTCTCACCTAAAAAGCCTCAAAAGTACATTATGTTGTTCAACAGCAGCAATATTTGTCACACTGTAGTCCTCTGCTTGCCACTCGTGTGGGGGCGGAGTAATACACAAGGGCTGTATAGTGCTGATATTACTTTAATATCTCACGGCTATCAGCCAATCAGATTCGAGAACCAGACAGAACAGATGTATATATATATATATATATATATATATATATATATATATATATATATATATATATATATATATATATATATGTCTGGCTCATTGTGTTTCCTTTTGTGATAGAAATACAAAACAGGCAAATAAATATTTTTAAATTGATAATATGTGCCAATGCTTGGTAATATTGATGCAAATTATTAACTGTGAAGGGGGATTTTTCAGTGCTGATATTAATATTTTAGTATTTTATGTGGATTTGGTGGTATAACAGACTATTTGTATACAAATGAACTGACTCTAAAACTGGTAGGACAGCTGGCCTGGAGCTGCAGTGGTTAAATGGATTGATTTTATTTCGCTCAATGAGGACAGAACTGGGTGACATTAGTGTGTTTAGGTCACACATGACTAGACTGATCCTTGTCAGCCAATCAGAATGCATAAATATAAGTTGCCTGACACAGGTTTGTCCTGTCAAATGAAAAATCTACTTCAAAACTATTATTTGTTCATTTTAATCTTTTAATATGACAAACAATGTGTTATATAATAAGTACCACATTTTATTCCAACTGAATTTTACACATCCATTGATATTGCTATGCAAAAACTGGAAGCAATATTAATGTCAAATACAGATACTCAGAAACATTGTCAAATATTACTACAGCTTGAATGCAGTTCAGTCATTTTTCAGTCCTGTGCTGGCAAAGCTGAATTTTCACCACACATATTTGAAATAGAAATCCTTATACACTCACTGGCCACTTTATTAGGTACACCTTACTAGTACCGGGTTGGACCCCCTTTTGACTTCAGAGCTGCCTTAATCCTTTGTGGCGTAGATTCAACAAGGTACTGGAAATATTCCTCAGAGATTTTGGTCCATATTGACATGATAGCATCACACAGTTGGTGCAGATTTGTCAGCTGCACATCCATGATGCGAATCTCCCGTTCCACCACATCCCAAAGGCGCTCTACTGGATTGAAATCTGGTGACTGTGGAGGCCATTTTAGTACAGTGAACTCATCGTCATGTTCAAGAAACCAGTATGAGATGATTTATGCTTTATGACATGGTGCGTTATTCTACTGGAAGTAGCCATTAGAAGATGGGTATACTGTGGTCATAAAGGGATGGACATGGTCAGCAACAATACTTAGGTAGGCTGTGGCGTTGACATAAGGCTCAGTTGGTACTAATGGAACCAAATTGTGCCAAGAAAAGATCCCCCTTACCATTAAACCACCACCAGCCTGAACTATTGATACAAGTCTCTTTGTCTGACCATTCTCTGTAAACTCTAGAGATGGTTGTGCGTGAAAATCCCTGTAGATCAGCAGTTTCTGAAATACTCAGACCAGCCCGTCTGGCACCAACAAACATGCCACGTTCAAAGTCACTTAAATTGCCTTTTCTCCCTATTCTGATGCTCGGTTTGAACTGCAGCAGATCGTCTTGACCATGTCTACATCCATAAATGCATTGAGTTCCTGCCATGTGATTGGCTGATTAGAAATTTGCATTAACAAGCAGTTGGATTGGTATACCTAATTAAGTGGCCGGTGAGTGTACATGTTTCAACTGTCACTTATGATGATTTAATTTATCCTTTCCAAATAAAAGTATTCATTAATTACATATGAATCCTTACTGACGCCAACCTCTTGAACATTTTTCAGTTCATGCTGAAAGCAAATCTCAAAAGCCTTTTTTTCAGTAAATTGAGATTTTATTATGGTTTGGCACAACAATGATGTTTCTTAAGAAGATGTAATATTCTCACACTGGGAGTGTCCATTAAGCAGTCCAGCTCTTCTCTAAGTCCACCAGCTCCATGCCTTCACAGTAAGAGCGAGGACGAGATGCTTTGACCTGGATGTGAAGAACAGTTATATTTTATTCATTTACAGCAATATATTGATGAAATGTTTGCATGTATTTTTCTTACCGTGGTGGTATTTCTGGAGAGCTGCTGCAGTAAAGGGAATGGTGTCCACTGAATTGGCTCAATCGGCCAGCTACACACTGACAGGTCACTAGCCTTCCCAGAATCCACAACACCATCCGCCAGGCTGCAGTTGCTGAGATCCCAGCCATACTGAGAACTGGAAGCCAAACACATGTAAAAAATCTGCTAAATACAGTACTGTATCAGTGTTTGGGTTTTATGTTTAGAAATGAATGCTTAGGGTGATGCATTAAATCAAAAAGTGACAGAAACAACAATTAGGATCTTACAAAATATGTTAGAAAAAATAAAATAACTGCTGTTCTTTTAAAATCATTCAATAGAAATATTAAAAACTAAATCTGTTTTCAAACATAGTAATACAAAATGGCAGAAATCAGCTACTTGTCACTGTTAAGATTGGAGAAATGAGGCAAAAAATTCAGCTTCGCCATCGCAGGAATAACTACATTTTTAATATTTTGAAAAGCTTTAAATTGTACCTTACAAAAAACCCTTTTTACAATTTTTTATTAAATAAGGCCCAATCCCAATTCTATTTTGTATCCCTACTCCTTCCCCTTGACCCCTGAAATTGCCCTTGAGTGTGAAGGGGAGGAGGGACTTCAAAATTTACCCCTAAGAAATGGGACAGCACTACAGCACCTGCACATGTCATATGTCATATCTCTTACTACATTTGAGATGGATGATCGCAACTGCTGTAGTTATTCCCATTGCTTTTTTTTTTTTTGGTATTTATCTTCAGGGAAATCTCTAAAGGCAACAATATCATGTTGTCATAATGATCTAATGTGGCGATAAGCACGTAACTTTACTGTGTATTTACACTGTGGCATATTAATCTGTAAACACACGAAAACAACATTAACATTATAGCAGACACTGTACAAAGGAAATTCCCAGCCACTAGACTTTTCTGACAGGGTATTCGAGTGTCATCGAGTTTCAGATATGAAAGTATGTTGTGGGACTGCTATACAGGAGTTTTTATTACCCAGGTAGCAAAGAATTCTGGCCTAGATTTGGCATAAATCTGGCACAGCAGGCATTCATCCGGTACTGGCATACAGCATGTGGGCCAAATATAACCCTGGTTTGGCAGAGGTGGCACCATCTTTAAGGTGGCACACAATACTTGGGCCAGATTTCAAATGTAGTATTTGTCCCAGATGATGATATGTGGGCCATGTGAGTTTGGTCTTTCTTGACCCACATTTAAAATACATTTTTATCTTCAAATAGAGAAAAAAAAATTCTACCAATCAGGTCGCTTCGAAGAAAAGCACGCCTAAAGCGCAAGGATTCATGGGTTTATCAATTTCATTGTGGTTGTGACACACCAACATATCTGACCCAGTTCAGGCTCAGTTATGGGTTAGTAACTTGGCTGAGACTTGGCCCAGATATGGTCCATGTTTGGTCCTTGTCTGGAAGCCAGACTTGGTCCAGTCATGTACCGTAATTCACTGCGGCATGTGGGCCAAGAACAACCTGATTGTGTGGGCCAGAGCTGGGCCAGAGATATTTTGCTGTGTGGGTATGAATTATAGATGGCGAAATTTAGCGAAACTTATAGTTTTTTTGTTTTTTTTGACGGTGACGATCAAACACGAAAGCGGTTATGAATGTATTAAAACATGTGCTTTTTTTCATAATATTTCGTAATAACGACAAAAAATACTAATTTGTGCATCTCCTGACCTCCGTGTGCAGCCATGCTGCTGTTGTAGATGGTGTATTCTGGGAAATTTTCTTACCCCTTGGTTTCGAGTGTGGTCCTGAAAAATCTCCATTTCAAGAGCTATCTAGGCCTTCCCCTTAGCCCTACGCCTTCAAGCTAAAAAGAATTGGGACACCCCGAACCCTTCACATAAAATCGCAAAACGAGGGTAGGGGAAAGGCAAAAGGCGAATTGGGATAGAATTAGGATTAGGATAGAATTGGGATTGGGCCTAAAAGTCCTCTCCAGCATTATAAATGTCTTTCAAAAACATTTTTAAAAATTAAAGATGCCAAACTTCTGAAACAGTAGTTCCAAATAACATGGCAAACCATTGGTTGGTGGCAATTTATAGTTCTGTTTTGCCTGTATATCCCATGCACTTACACTCATTACATAAACTGGGCAGTAACTGGTCATTGATCTTAAACCTACTCCTCATCCTAACCTTAATCAATGTAGTTACTTTATATAACCCAGTACTTTCTTAGGTAAGTGCACATAGTGTAAAATAAAGGGCAAGCACCATTGTTTATTCAATAATATGCCAAAAATCATACTGTACCCATGGGGATATACAGTGTTGAGGTGTGCTCTGCTACCATGGTATGTGGACACC
Organism: Danio aesculapii; assembly: GCF_903798145.1. Classification (NCBI taxonomy): domain Eukaryota; kingdom Metazoa; phylum Chordata; class Actinopteri; order Cypriniformes; family Danionidae; genus Danio; species Danio aesculapii. Next base: position 52,177,261 of record NC_079435.1, on the reverse strand, counting down.
ACCGATAGAGTGTCGTCATGGTAACAGCAGGTGCGGTCGAGAGCCCTTAGATGAAGCAGTTCATCTGAGCGGGTGAAGCCAGGGTTATCCAGCGAGTCCTCAGAGCCAGGCCAGGACCTTCCCCAAAAACGAGCCGAAAGCTCATCAAAGTGATTAAATCTGCAATAACTGTATCCACACATACACACACACACACACACACACAGAACACACACACAAAGCACAAAGGATTGTTAGTAAAATTAATTTACAGTAGTGTGTCTGTGTGTGATCACACAACCTATTCCCTCCATTCTAGTGCTGTTATCATAAACCCATAATGTGATGGTTTCCTGCAAACTGTTTCCAATAACAAAAACAGGCAGATGTGTGTGTGTGTGTGTGTGTGTGTGTGTGTGTGTGTGTGTGTGTGTGTGTGTGTGTGTGTGTGTGTGTCCACTTTTTTAAAAAATAGGCTCACTTTACAACTCCCCTAGAGTTAAAGAGTTGGCCATTTTTTAATCTGTTCAGTCCATCGCCGAATCTTCCAGGAGCAGTTTTAGCTTAGCTTAGCATAAATCATTGAAGTGGATTAGACTATTAGCATCTTGCTCCCAACATTCAAATAAAAGTTTTGATAATTGTCCTATTTAAAGATTTACTCTTCTGTAGTTACATCGTGCACTAAGACCTATGGAAAATAAAAAGTTCGAGGAACTTTGTCACCATACCATGGCTACAGCAGGCGCAATGATATGCAGCCCTATAATCTAGTTATTTAGCTGGGGACTATTTTCAAGAACTGCGTATCATTATGCCTAAACTTACTGATCTAGAATATATCAACTTTTCTTTTTCCACCGGTCTTATTACACAATAGTCAAGCTTTAAATAAATTATTTGAGCCAGATGCTAATGGTCTAATCTGATTCAATGATTTATGCTAAGCTAAAGCTCCCACCAGACCCGGTGATCGGCTGAATGGATTAAAAAATGGTAAAACTCAACTGTTTAACTCCAGGGGAGTTGTAAAATGAGCCTATTTACTAAAAATAAAGTGGAGTGTTCCATTGAAATCATTGCACATGTCATACCTGCTACGTGTTTGCTCCACTTTGGCTTGCATTAGCATCCTTTTAAACCGGCGCACAGCGAGATATGACAGAAGAGCCATGACTGCTGCGACAGCAACTAGTACCCCAAAACACACGCCAACCAGACGCGGCCGGGTCATGCGTAGGTCACAGCGCTGGCCCATAAACCAGTAATCCTCCCCAACAGGACACCTTCAGAAAGAGACCGCTTGGTTATTTCAGCAGGACTTTAACCAGTGCTATTTACAAGCTGTACCTATTGGTCAGATGGTTTCTTGTTTGAATGGGCAGTTCCTGACTAACATAGACCAGGCTTTTTGCCGCAAGTCAAAAATCTGTTGTGCAATATATCTTACTGGCAGATAGGCTGCTGCCCGAGGCGGTGAACACAGATGCCCTGATGTTTACAGTATTCTGAGTGACACACAGATGTACATGTGGCATTTCCCTTGGAGGAGACACACTGGAACCCAGACGGACATTCAAGCAACCATTCACAAGCATCTGTCTGCAAACCTGAGAGAGAGGAAGAAAGTGGTACTAAAAAGTGACAGTTCATGCAAAAATGTACATTTCCACACCATTTACTTACACACAAGTGGTTGTAAACCTTTGATTTTTTTCCTTCTATTGAACAAAAAACAAGGCAGCAGGGTGGCTCAGTGGGTAGCACTGTCGCCTCACAGCAAGAAGGTCACTGGTTCAAGTACCGGCTGGGCCAGTTGGCGTTTCTGTGTGGAGTTTGCATGTTCTCCCAGTGTTCGTGTGGGTTTCCTTCGGGTGCTCCGGTTTCCAACCCACAGTTCAAAGACATGCGTTATAATTGAATTTGGTAAACAAAATTGGAGTGTGTGTTTGCAAGTGTGTATGGATGTTTCCCAGTACTGGGTTCCAGCTGGAAGGGCATCCATGACCGCGGGTTATTTTGTTACATAAGCTCCAGATTTTGCTTCAGTACTTACTAACCTAATGTATATGCACAAATATAATATTGTATTATATATTTATATTATATATATTATGTACTTATATACGCTGAGCACTGTAGATACATACTAAATGTTTTTTTTAACTGTATGGAATAGAAATCTAAAACCGACACTCACCTCCCTCTGTGATATTCTTCACTCTAACTCCACCCACAAATAATCCTTTCTTCGGCAGTGGGTTTAACTCCGCCTCCTGTAACAGAGACTCCGCCCTTCCCAGCCAGGACAGCGCTTGCATTGTTTGGAACTGAACCACTGTCTGGAGAACTGGACCACTGATAAAGGTACCATCAGAAAATCAATCAAAAGTCTGGTTCTCACAATCATTTTTTATTCTAAAACACTGTGAATTGAGAATTGGCTAGTGAAGCTCTTTACCTGTGCCAGGTTACATGTTGATTCTGAAACCCAGCAACTTTCCGCAGAAATGTCTCCACCTGCAGGAGAGAATGTTTATCATATGATATCAATCATCTGCTGTCTTCATGTGTGCACACCAGAGGTTCTCAAACTCGGACCAGGAGGGCTAGTGTCCTGGAAAGTTTAGTTCCAACCCCAACCAGACACACCTAGGCTAGCTAATCAAGCGAGGCTTTCTAGAAACATCCTTGCAGGTGTGTTGAGGCAAGTTGGAGCTAAAATCTGCAGGAGACTGGCCCTCCAGGACCAAGTTTAGGAATCTCTGGTATACACATACACTACTGGTCATTTTCATGAAATCAGTATTCAACAAAGATGCCTTAAACTGACAGTAAAGAAAAGACATTTAATATTTTATTATCATTATCTGAAGTTTCTATCGGAGATGCCTGGAGAAGTCAAGACTGGTGTGATGACAGCTTTGCTATCACAGGTATAAATGACATTAAATTACTTTGTAAAATAGAGCACAGTTAGTAAATTGTAATAATAGTAAACTGTAATAATGTTCATAATTTTACAATTTTGCTGTATTTCTGATCAAATAAATGCAGTCTTAGTAAGCATGTAAAACTCCTCCCTTTGGAAAAAATCAGTGGATTATGTTAAAATCTTTTTGACTCGATTGTGTTTCTTTCATATGAAATTCACACGTTTCATATGTTTTACATGTGATACACATTATGACCCTCGAATGAACACCAATTGGGTCAAACTTTTGAACAGTAATATGTCATTTAAATAGTTTCACCTCAAGAAGTCTCACACTAGGCACATAATCTTCTTCTAGGAAGATTTGTAGGAGCACTTGAAATGTTTTTTCTGAAAAAAAGAAGAAAAAACAACAGGAAAACTTAAATTTTGAAATGTGCAAAATTGCAGCGGAGCCTCAAAAAGACAAGTGGCAGAGCTGTTTCTCACCCTTAAAGATCACTGGCTGGTCCTCCACTATGAAATAATGGCGTCCATGTGGCCACTTCTTGTCAAAGCTGGATGCAGTAGAATGGCTAACTGTTTGTGTAGGTATTTTGCGTGCTTTTGTGTGACTAATATAAGAGCTTGTGGTCGTATGTTGGAGAGGTCTAAAAGTGCTGGGTTGAGGCTGCTTATGAACCCGGACTGAAGTTGTTTCTGTGGTCGTGGTGTGTGGATTCATCTGTGGGATGGTTACTGAAGACGTGTGAACCACTGAAGTCTGACTGGTTTCCCAGTGTGGAGTGGTCATGCTATCAGTGGTACTGGGTTGAATAGTATGATCAGTTTTACTGACCTGAAAGACGGAGGGAGTTGTGAAGTGATAAGATGAAGTAAAACCATTCGGGTTTTCTGATGATTCAGTATTAAATTGAGATATGCTAAGAGTTGTCTTTGAACTTGTCGCACTAGTACTTGATTGGCTTGTACTTTCCATTTGACCACTAGTCATCTCATTGATATCCGTTACATCAGAAAATCCCACATGGCTCTGCGTGGTTTTGGAAGATGGCTGTAAATACTGTGGTGTAGATGTGTATAATTCAGTATGCATACTCGATTTTGTGTTGATATTCCGGACCTGTGATGGGGTCGTGTCCGATTGCTTCACATTAGTGTGATTCTCAAATCTTACTGTAGTGTGATCATTAGAAGAGACATCAGAAGTCATGTTAGGAATCATCTGAGGACTTGCAGAACTCGATGGAGGGCTGGTTATGGGGATTTCTTTTTCTCTTTGCATGGTAGATGGTAAATCCGAGGTGCATCCAAGACCAAGGCAATCTCTTCTAGATGTTGAAAACCCTTCATCCACCTCTGGTGTACTTGTGCTCTCAGTCGGGGTCAGGCCTGTAGTGGAGTAAGTGGTGAATGCACTGATTTTGTTATTGTTGTGAGATGTCAGGACAAAGACAGGCGCAGATGCAGAGCTGGTTTCTTGAGCGCTTGTATGGTGACTTTGGACAGTGTGCAAATTTTGGGTGGTTAATGCTTCAGAAGTTGCAAGTGTACTACTTGAAGTTGTTGGTTCAATGTGAGTGGTAACATTTATTGGTGGAGATGCGGAGTAACCTGAGTATTCAGTCATGTCGCTATCAGGAAACGGTTTGGTTTGGTTTGGAAATCTTGATACTGTAGCAAGTGTGCTAGTAGTCATAACTAAATCCTCATTGATTGTTTGATTGGGATTTGTTGACCTTGAAGAGCGATCGGTCCTGTCTGATTCTGAAGGTACAGATTGGCTGTCACCTGTAATTGTGTTTGAACTCCAGAAAGCTTGATGAAATTGAGTCGTCCCGATCTTCTCGGATATCGTGAACACATCCCTATTTAACCCTGTCCTTGTTGTAGGTTTATCTTTGGTAGCAATGTCACTAATGAAATCTGTCTGTGTGGATGTTTGGTTGAACGGCTCAATATTTCGTGGACTTACCGTCATATAGCTGGAAGTAGGAAATAATGAACTTAGATCACCTCTTTTAGCTGTTTTGGACTGGATTTCGGTAAATGCATATGTGTGTGTGGGTTGTGAACTTCCTCTGTGCAATTTGGTGAACGCAACGTCATTTGTCTCTAAAAGAGTGGTTGTATTTGCAGCATTGGGAGTTGCCGATCTGAGCGTAGTTTGTGCAGAAAGCAATGGCGATTGGTTTTTAGTGGACGACTGAGCCAAAGAAGGTTCATCGGACAATACTTCAAGCGTGTCCTTATGTGCGTCAAGGCCAGAGCTGGTGTGTGTATCAGAATAAGAATGTGTGCCAGTGAACGCGAGGTCAGAGATCCAGACTCCAGCCGTTTCCTGTCCATTGTTGGTGGTTTCCTGCGGATAGAGTGGTCTGTGCTTATCGGCCAGGTCAGACACACCTCCGCCCTGCCTTGTACTCCTGCCCTCGACAGTGTGTGTTTTGGGGGTTTCATTGCTGTTCACTGGAATGTCAGGGGTGTAGGTTACATCGCTTGAAGGACTAGGAGAGGGAGAAACCGGGTCAGCTTCGGAGTGGGTGTAAGGGATCAAAACAGAAGTCTGATTCTCCTCTGACGTGTTCCATCCTGAGAAAAACACACACACACAAGGGTGAATGGAAACAGGAATTATGAGATAATTCAAGACACAAGATTCCAACACTAAGGGGAGGAAAATAAACATACGACACCCTCATAGGTTATTGTTCACACTTTTTACATAAACTACTGTTTGAAAGTTGTTTTTGAAACAAGTCACTTATGCTTGGGCAACACGGTGGCTCAGTGGTTAGCACTGACAGTAAGAAGGTTGCTGGTTCGAGTCCCAGTTGGGCCAGTTAGCATTTCTTTGTGGAGTTTGCATGTTCTCCCCGTATTGGCGTGGGTTTCCTCCGGGTGCTCCGGTTTCCCCAAAGACCAAAGACATTCATAAGGTGAATTGAATAAACTAAATTGGCTTTAGTGTACGTGTGTGCATGTCAGAGTGTATGGATGTTTCTCAGTACTGGGTTGCAGCTGGAAGGGCATCCGCTGTGTAAAACATATACTGGATAAGATGGCGGTTCATTCCGCTGTGGCAACCCCAGATGAATAAAGAAACTAAGAATTATGTGGAACCCAGCATTTTTTACAGTGAAACTTTAGATTTTTTTTGCGTAAATAACGGTACCCAGTATAAAGTGAAAATGTTTAACTAATATTTAATCTGTTTTGTTTTTATGTGTCTACAGCATAGTTTTTTACCATTGTTTTTGTACATACCATGGTACCACTTAGCAAGATGGTACAGTTCCATCCATGCCCTTACAAAAACTGTTGTAGTGTTATGGTATAGTGATGCTAATACTCCAAAATCCAACAAAAAGTGCTCAGGGGTAGCTTAAATAATGTGTTGGTACTCTTTGGGCAAGGGATTCATCAGAATAAACAGCAAAAGTCAGTCCAAGGCACTCGAAAAATGTGGAAAAAAATTAAAAAGCCTTTATTGACATTGCAATCCCTAAAACTGCACCTACATGTTTCAGCAAACACTTGCCTAGCACTTACTGGTTACCCTGATGAAGGCAAAACATGTACTGTAGGTGCAGTTTTAAGGAATAGCCATGTCAATAAAGGATTTTAAATATGTTTTGCACTTTTTTTGAGTGCCTTGGACTGATTTTTGCTGTTTATTCTGATGCTAATACTCCTTTGAAATTGTCTGTGTATACTGAATTTCATCAACTATGATATTTACATACAGTCAAGCCTGAAATTATTCATACCCCTGACAAAATTTAACTTCAAATGTAAATAAAAGCAGAGAAATATTTTTTCAACAACGATGCCTCTTGTACATTGCCTTATTATCTTTCAGGAGAAGCCTGTGTCCTTACAGGTCAAAACACTTGCTGGTTGAATGAAAGTAATGTTATTAAGTCAGAATGATCCAGGGGTGTAATGAATTTTGGGCTTGACTGTATATGTTAAGGTATATCATGTCCATGTTCAAAATACCATGGTAAGACCATTATTCTTAGCATGTATATACAGTGTTCAGCATATATAAGTACCCCCCCCTCCACACACACACACACACACACACACAAATCATTTAAATGAATATTTTATATAGGAAGCTTTACAATATTATATTTGTGCATATACATTAATTTAGTCAGTACGGAAGCAAAAACTGGAGTTAATATAACAAAAAAACTTACAATAATGGTTCAGACATTAGCCCAAATTTATATGTTAGGGAAAGATATTAAATAAAATTTACAGAAATAACAAAAAATCAAGAGAAACAAAAAAATATATACAATTTTGTTGAAATGTTGAAGTTTGTAATTTTTTTTGCTATTTTTGCATGAATTTAAATGTATTATCTTTCATTTCTAAAGATGTTCTGTGACTAAAATATTATTTTAATAAACATATATGTTTAATAAATCTGTTTTGTTCAAATGCACCAATATATATTACCTATATTCACTGAGAAATTGATAAAAATATAAATTTTCAACATAGTATGTACTCATATATGCTGAGCACTGTAAAGGTTTAATACAGTACATGTCCACAAACATGAAATTCCCATCATATTATCTTTAAATCAATGATATTGGCATTACACAGGCATGCAAGTGACTTCTTTACACTTACTCAGATGTAATGTGGCAAATGTTTTGTCGGTCCTTTTTAAGCTCCATTCAACAACTGTTCTCCCAGTGCCAGAAAATATCTCCTGCTCCTCTTTTTCGTAGAACACTGTATCTCCATTCCCAAATGCAATCCCAATACGAGCCCCCTTCCCAACAGAAATAACATCTATCCAAACAGTCTGATTTTCATGTGCATCGATAATCCAAGTGCACGTAATATCCAACTGTTTTTCTTTGCTGTCGTTGGTAATTCTGTCAAATAAAGGTCTGCTTGGGTGTAAAGAGTACCGGACTGAGCCACTATGCTCTCCAAGAACTTTACCTCCACAGTCTTGGCTCAAGTTCAACAGAGTGTTACCTGCAGAGAAACATCATTACTGTCATATCTGCCTTTAATAAATTAAGATGCATTACAGTTTTCACCTGAAAGTTAGGTCAGTAATGTCAGAACAATGTATAATTTTTCAGCATTGTTTAACATCTAATACCAGAACTACTTTTTATAGTATTCTGATAAATACCATGCTATTGATAGTTATGTACCATGATATTTACATGGCTTACTTCTAGGAACACCATACTATAAACTATTTTGAGGGATGTCAACAAAAACAATGGTCCCAATGTATTTGTTGTTTTACATTTTTCATTTCTATAGCTTCTGAGAATTCAAAAAGAGTCACATATTGATAAATAATGTTATGATAGCTGCTTTAACATTAAGTTATGATTGAACCTGATTGATACCAAACAGGAAATGTTCATGGGCTAATGACCACATTAAAATGTCTATACTATGGCACGTCTCAAAACATGGTGATCCCGTGGGAAGTTACCTTTGACTGGTTTATATGCTGATGCTGAGGTGACAGATTCAGTAGAGCTAACTTATACATTTTAAAATAATATGACGTAGATTAATCGCAAAATAAACGTTTACAACAATATAAAATAAAAATTTCTAAATAATTTTCTGAAGAAACCTGTCTAATGTAAGCTATAAGTCAGCAAAACGTTTAAAAATGTGTTCAGTATTTAAATATTAATGAAATAAATCATTAGTGAAATTAATCATCTTACCTGGAAGGCAAATAAATAAGAAAAGATACACAAAATGACGCATTTTCGGAGCCAAAACATTCCAGGAAGGAATCCGTTGCCACAGTTAATTCCATAAAGAAAGGTTAACATATATACATTATAGCCTAATACAATATAACGTGGACGATACTTAAGCTAGTCAAACACTGTGTATTACAATGATTATTAGCAGTTTTTGTATCTCTCTTAAAAAAGACCAACGAGGACTCTAGTTCATCCCTCAGTCCGTCACTGAAACTGACCGCACAACTGGGCGCGTTCGTGTGTGTCTGTGAACGCGCGCGAGCTCGCCTACAGGCTGTTGAAAACACAGCAACGTGCAAACATATGATTACGATTAGGTATCTTTTTAAAGAGGGAATGGGACGGAAGCGGTTAAAAGTTAAGGGGAGAGAGGAGACTTCGAGATTATGTTGATTACCCAGGTTGTGTGTTTGTGTGAGAGAAAACAGAGACCGCATTTGTTTGCGCGCTCCTGACGAGCTTGTGCTGTCAATTCAAACTAGAAAAATAGATTAACAGGGAAGGTCATTTGGAGATCATTGTCAGTCTTGACTCAAAATAGTAGTGTCTACAACCTTGAGTAGTTTTGGGGGACTTAATGTAGGCTACATAAAACAAAACATTCCAGAGTATTACCACAGTAGTCTACTATTGTGTGGGTATAACCAAGGTTTGACAGCAGAAGTGCTTTAAAGACAATCATTTTTCCCTTGGAGACGCAGCATTGGAGGTAGGCCTATAACATTAGATAAAACTCAAACATTTGCTTGAGAATGTATATTCAGTATTTAATTTAAAACTTAACCTAATGCACAGGAATCCAAACCATTACAAACACAAAAATGAAGGAAATGCCTGGAGCGTCCCTGCCTGGCTTCTCATCATCACAGTGAGAGGTATGTTCACAGACGTCCACTAACATACTAAAATACACATAAACACAGAGGGAGGGAGGAGGATTTATTACACCTGAAAACAGGAAACATGTCCTTAAGTTCATAATTGGGAAAATAGAACAGAATTGTAAATCTTAGCTCTTTTGAACTTTTCTAAAATGTTTGTGTTTACTATAGTAAATTGAAGGTTAAGTTCAAATTCCAAGTCTGAATAATGACACAAGCACATTGCTCATTTTTATAAAGTCTAGAGATGAACCATTATATCAGTTCTCAACTAGTGAGGCCACAACTTTTAAAAGTCAAAATGACTAAAAATAATTGAAAATAAAACAATACAAGCGTTAAAATAAGTCTAAACAACTAAAAATCTCAATATTCTTGTTTACTTATGTTAAGCTTTGAAATATTTTATTGGGCATAGTTATTTATTCACAATGGTTCATATAAAGGTCATTTAAAGATTTTTTAATATATACATTAGTTTGCAATGATTTCATGACAACTTATGTTTATTTAATGCTTTAAATATTATATCAGAATATCCAAAGCTTCAGAAGGTCCTTTTATGCTAAGGAGCCAATCCTGAAGGCCAAAATGTAGAAATGGCATCAAAGGAATCCATTTGCGAATGTGAGCAAGAATGTTCAACTACTATTTTAAGCCTTACTGCAATAAAATGTTAAGAGCTTAATTGCAGTTAGAGTAAGTTAAGGTCATAGAGAAAGACTGTATTATTTTTATTTGCATTTACTTCAGGGATAAAGCCTGAGGAATAAACAAAATATTTCTTAACAACGTCTCCTGGCTCCAACTGTGGAAAAGTCTTGGGTAAAACTTTGGACTTGGATAGCATTTCCACTGGGTGGTGCTATATCACACTAAATCACACTACTAAATATATACAGTATATGTGAACTAATCATGCAATTTATGGTTTTATACACTAATACACCATTACAAATGAAATAGTAATCTGAATCAAATAAATGCTGTTCTTTTAAACTGTGTTCATTAAAAAAAAATTATAATAATAAAGTAAAAAGTATCATGCTTTCCACAAAATTATTTTACCTCTGATATTATCAATAAATATTTCTGAGCAGCAAATAAGCCTATTAGAATGAATTCTGTTGAATCGTGACACTGAACGCTGATAAATGACATAAAAAAAAGAAACCGAATATGTCACGTTGTAATATTTTGTAATATTATTGCATTTTAAATAAATAAATGCATTCTTGGTGAGCAAGAGACTTACTTAAAAAAAACATTTAAATCCTACCAACCCCAGATTTTTTAATTGTCATATCAATGATAAATCCTTTTTAATACCCGACCTTTTAATGAGTGTAAAATATTGATAAAGATTCATAATGTAAACAAGGCTTGACATTAACTCTTTTGATCACCAGCCACTGTGGCTAGTAGTTTTTCAACATTACTAGCCACTCACCATATTCACTAGCCACAATTTTGTTGTTAGGAAAATATATATTTATATGCATATATTTGACTTTTGGCATGCTAAAATTACTTAATTTATATCTTGCTTTATGTCCACATGAGTACTCTTTTATTTAACTTTTTGTGTGTTGTGTATGAGCTTGCTCAATGAGCATGAGCAAATGGGTTGTGGTCGTTTTGTCGTTTTGCAATTAGTTCTTGTTTTACAAGACTTTTCAGAGCTCAACACTAAGGATTTACCTTTTTTTTTTCTCTGGCCCCACCAAAAATAAACATAAATAAATCATTTCTTAGACATACATTTTAAATAATTAGAAATTTTCAAAGGAAGAAAAATATAGCTGTATACATGGACTTTTTATTCAACAAAACTTTAGTTGAAAATTTACATTTTAAAAATAATTATTGGCATGCATCTTAAACTATGCACAGTAGTCTGTCCTTGCTAAATGTCCCAGATCACCAGTTTACTATACATAAATGGGAAGGTAATCTTCAATTAAAGCTATGCTATTGTAAAAGATGATAATTAAACCATGAATAAAAAATAACTGTAAAAGAAAGCAGGTAAAAAAACATACTGTGTGTAGTAGGGCTGCAAAATTAGTCGTATTATCATGGTATTATAAAGATGTTTGTGGCCCACGATCAATATTTAAATATCGTTTCGATTTTACAGGATAAAGACCAAGCCGTTATTTTAATGGGTGGAGTTTAACACCACAAGCATGAGGTGACTATGTCTAGCTTGCAAGTGTTTTTTTGAGAAATGCAATGTTGATCAGCTAGCCTTTGCTCCTGTTCAGTCCAAACTTCCCAAGGTAACACAAAAAAACTCATTAACCACCTTAAAAGCCATCACAAAGTGGCTGTCGTCACGTCAGTGGGTTAATGAGCTCAGTAGTATTCTGCTTTGCATTTTTCTATGCATTACTAATACTAACATTACTAAACCAGACAACATTTTCTAAGTTAACCAAATATTCGCGGAGATTCAGTAGTTTTTTCTGACCCGTTTTATCTGATTCTTAATCTAAGTATCCAATCCCCACCCAGTTTTATTACACGCTGTGTTTTTATTTATTTGTGGCTGTGAAGTTTAATAAGAATATATATATATATATAAAATGGTTAAAGCAAAAGTGGCAACCATCTGCTGCATACACAAAGCCTTTTTTTAAAGAATCTCAAACTCTTGAAAGCAAGCATCGCTTTTGTCCAGTCTATTTTAAAGGCAACCGATCGCATCAGTTGTTTCCAGGCACGGTTGCTAATTTGTGCAAGGAAATGGGAGCGCACAAGCATTTAAACACTCGCACGCATCACATCAGCTGTGCGTGGGACACTAAAGCCCTCGTCAGTGAGTGAGAGTCATCATCCTCTCATTCGGTATTCACCTGCTTTCTTTTGCGTGCACGAACAGTTGTCTTTGTTTTTGTGCTTCTCTATAGGCATCCTTATTGTCGAACTTTGCTTTTAAAAAAAAAAATACAATTTAAAAATTATTTTTAACCGGCAAAAGTGGCTAGTGGGTGTGGTTGGCAGGTGTTAATGTCAAGCCATGAATGTAAATATTGTGAAGACAAAAATAACACCCTTTAAACGGATTTAAAGTTTTTATTTTGTAGCATTCATAAGAATTATTCACATATTTGCACGCTCTTATTGTATGACTGAAGACTTTGTGCATGTCTCTAGCAGAAGAATACTGCAAACCAGAAAATGACAAGTGGCCACCAACATAATAATGAACACAGTTTTAAACATGTATCTAAATACATACAAAAAGAATAAAGAACAGCAGAAAGAGTTGACGACAGAGTCTCCATGATCTTTTCCATCTGATGGGATTGTCTTGATCTGGATGAAAAAGGAACAAACAAATGTTTATGCAGGAGATTCATCTGAAGTAACAATATAACATCTCGAAGATGTAAATATTAACTCACAATGAATAGTAATGCTCATTCATGAACGTCCTTCTTTTCTGCGATGTACTGTACAACCTGTTCTGGGGTCATCAACTTCTCTGCATCCTCATCAGGGATCTCAAAACCTGGACATTAAATTAAACAATGTATCATTTGGGTAAATAAACATATTATTGGATTGCACATTCATAACCTTCAAATAGTTATGATAATAGTTGCATGGCATGCATTTGCCAACAATACATTTATGCCTAACTGATGCATTATGTACCTTATTTCTAAAATCATGTTGGACAACATATACCATGATCATGTTTTAGGACTACAATGCAAAGAGACATTGGCTAATATCTATAATTAAATAATAATGATAAAATATATGATAATAAAAGATCTAATTTGCCGTTTGTAAAGTTGCTGTCCTTCAAATGTAAACACCTGCAAAGTTCATCATAAACATGCATGATAAAATAGCACCTTTACGGACACCAAAGGTTGCTTAACAACAAACGTGCCAAAAACTATATATAAAACATTGCCAAGCATCTTTACAAATACATGAAAGAGGAAAGTTATAGATACAAAAAAGATCTTAAATATAAAATAACATATTAAAAAAAAGAGTCATAAGTAAGCATGTGTGTATATGTATGTGTATATGTGTGTATATGTATGTGTATATACAGGTACATGGACAGTATATATACACACAGTTGTCAGAATTATTAGTCCCCCTTGTTGATTTTATTCCCCAATTTCTATTTAACGGAGAGAAGATTTATTCAACACATTTCTAAACATAATAGTTTTAATAACTCATTTCTAATAACTGATTTATTTTATCTCTGCCATGATGACAGTAAATAATATTTTACTAGATATTTTAAGACACTTCTATACAGCTTAAGGTGACATTTAAAGGCTTAACTAGGTTAATTAGGTTAACTAGGCAGGTTAGGGTAATTAGGCAAGTTATTGTATAATGATGGTTTGTTCTGTAGACTATGGAAAAAAAATTGCTTAAGGAGGCTAATAATTTTGACCTTAAAATAGCTTTTAAAAAATAAAAAACTGCTTTTATTCTAGCCAAAATAAAACAAATAAGACTTTCTCCAGAGGGAAAAAATATTATTAGACAATTATCAAAAAAAAATTATCTTAAAAAATCTTTTCATCGTTAAACAGCACTTGGAAATATTTGAAAACTAATACAAATTTCACAGGAGGGCCTGCAACTGTAGTTGTTTTAAAAATTAGCAGATCCACGCAGCATCAGTCAGAGTTAAAATGATTGTTGTGAAATGTTTAACAAGCCAGAAACATAAATCACCACAGTAAAAGTAAAAAAAAGTCACGTTTGTGGCCATGCAGTGCATAATAACAAAAAAAAAACAATGCACATAATAAGTGTGATACCAGGGAGAATTACAATTGTAAATGTAGTTACAAACCAAATTCATCTTCCATGGCCATGATGATCTCCACCTGGTCTAAACTGTCCAATCCCAAATCTTTCATGAAATGAGATGTGACCTGGAGCTGTACAGAAAATATAAAAACAACTTTTAAATCCTCACCAAACACAGTTCATCTCCAGAGTTTAATGTAAAGCTAAAGCTGCTTTGAACTATTTCAATCACTGCTCAAACTGAGTGTATTTACCTTCTCAGGGTTGATCTTGTCATAAAGCTTCAGGACGTAGAGCACACGCTCATGGACAGTCTTTAGGGTTAATGGAGGCGAGTCGCAGAATTGCCTCCACTGAAAGACTGGAAATGAACTGCCAGACACCTAGAAAACACAACAAAACCTTTAAGCTGGAGATGTGCTATTTTAGAATAACCCATGAATATACAAACAGATGCTACTATGGCTTTTGTTTTGTACCATTTTAGCTTTGTAATATTTCTATATCTTTATTATATTTCAATTTTAATAGTTAATAATTACAAGTTTTTTATTCAAAATTTATATCCAATATTTATATTTTATTTAAAATTCTAAAAAGGATGTTAACAGCTTTCATTAATAAGAAACTGGAGATTTAGGTTAATAATTACTTATTAATAAATGACATGGGTATTACGACGAAGTAAGATGTAAATTAGATGAAAGCTCTGGTGTCACAAAGCTGTCAAATTATTATTAATATTATTTAATTTATTATTATTTATACAAATAATAATATTAACATTATCAATAACACACTATGCCTTTTAGGCTTAGTTTTGTATATTTTTATGATACCAAAAAGGTATGAATAATTTAGAATCCAGCTTAGACTGTCATTATAATTGAATGCTTTTGAGCACTTAAAGATTACACAATTAAAGAAATAAAATCAATGAGTACTCATTGCTACTATACTATTTTTGATTTTTAATATGAAGTATCAGTAAACAAACTGTTAAAATCTGAGAAGAATTGTCTTCGTTAAAATATTTTGCCCACATTATTGAAATTAATTTCCCATTTGTCTCCAGTACTGTCAGTTTTGAGTCTGAACAACACAATTGTGTCTCTTTTTTCCCACATTATTAATTACATTTTCCAGTCATGTCCATGATTTTGCGTGTTCACAAATTGGCAAAAGCCAAAGACACGCTCTAATGATTGAGGTAAAGTTGGTTTTATATTTGCACATTCGTTTAGTGACAACATATGCCATGCTCACTATATTGTTTACCATGGCACTTTGAATATTTGGTCTAAAATCTCATGCAAGTATGACTTCAAAATAGAACAGGGCGATATGACAAAAATGCAATATCGATAATTATTTTTCCTATTGAAGGTAACAATATAAATTTCATTACGAGTTGTTAATGCATTCAGGTTTAAAAGAGTACCCCAACAATGACTGAAGCCACAAAAAATGTGCCCAATAAATCTTTGGTGGCCGAAAATTCGGTGCATCTTTAATATCAACACACTTCTAGATTAGATTCTAGATTAATATACATTACAACTAAACAAATAAGGGCGCTTTTAAACTAGCATAAAGGTTTACAAGCGATCTTGTAGTGTCGCATTCACGTGTGAATCATTATAACTGCATTTAAACCACAAATTAATACGGCAGAAGAGCCAATTAAACATGTACACAAAAACTACACCGATAATCGTTTATACAGCGGAAAGATAATGCACGAGTTAAAGCAGAAACATAACAGTTAATCATTACCATTCATCTCATTTGTCTTAAACATCTGTAACGTTAGATTTATATACTACAGCAGTGAGATGAAGCGAAATGAGGTTGTTTGTCCATTATGTTGAAGTCTTTCTATCTAAAGACACGGGTAGGTCATCGGACGTCATGAGTCAGTCAGAAACACACACCTGCGCAAGTGAAGACTTGTGTCCGGTAGTCAGATGTGAAAGTGTCCGGCCATGGATGAGCGGAACGGTTGTTAATGTCGCGACAGAGTTTACACGGTTAAAATATACTGAACGGTGGCTCAGCGATCGGACACACCGGGCAATGATGCGCGCCGCCATGTTTCTTAACCAGCTCCCACAATGCACGAGACTGCTGCTGGGCATGCGCGACACAACCCTCTCAAGAATAAACCGAAACAATCCCTCGAGTTGATCAAATTAAAATAATTTGAGAATAACCTTTAATAGTATCTATACATTATATTAACCCTCAATGTACAACATCAACAATTACCCAGTTTTGGAAATTTGAAAAAGCGACGTCACGTTTGCACCTTTGTTCTCTATTCATAAACAATAAATTGTACACAGTAACTAGCAATATTTAAAAAAAAAAAAAGCTTTTTAAGATGATTTCTCTAATCTAAAAACGTGAAAATTACGACAAATTAAACTGAAGGCTAAGTGGTCAATGACAAATGTGTATCAGTAATTTCATATAATTATATTTTATAAAATATATTTATACATATCACTTGTTAATCATCTATAACAGATTTAGCTGATATTGTTTTTAATGTTTGTTTAAAAGCTTATTGTACAAAGTACAAATATAAATCTGATGATGAACACCTAAAACATTAGTTAGGTATTGGTAAAAATCCTAGAAATGGCAACATTTATTGTCTTCATACAACATGTTTGATCAGTTTGGGACATAAAGAGAAGTAGTGTCAAATATAAAAGCTCTGTTGCAAACTTTTTACTTATTACTTTGTATAATATGTTGTAATTGGCATTTATTATAAAAAAAAAAGAACAGCAGCTTTTCAAATTATAGACATTTTTATATGGAGGACTAAACCTGCAAAAACAATAAATAAATACACAAATAAATAAATAAATAAATGATCAAAAAACTCCATAATTGTCTGCATACATATATACATATATATATATATACACAAAATTACAAATTCCTGCATAAATAAATATGTAAATAATTAATAGTACGAGCTGATGAATAATGAAATAATTTACAGAATGTTGGGGAAATAGGAAAATGCTAAACTAAAAGTAATTATTTTCCCCTTTCAAATGTAATTCATTATTGAACATAATTCCATATTTACTTTTTCTTAGCTCAACATGCTAATGAGAGGGTGTCTGTCAACCATCAGAAGGCGGTCTTTATGCCATCATTGGTTGATCTAGGAAAAAAATGTGCATTCAATTTTTTGACTGACTTCTGATGATAGACAGAAACACTCATTAGCATGTTGAGCTGAGGAAAATTAAATATGGAATTTATGCAGGAATTTGTGAATTTTTATATCTATTTATTGTGCATTTATTTATTGTTTTATTTATGCAGGAATCTTATTTACTCATTTATTAATTAATTTGCGTATTTATTTATTTATGCAGGTTTCATCCTCCATATTTTTACAGCTACAGTAATAATAATAATTAAATACAACAAATGTTTAATCTGCAGAATTATGTTTTATTATTTTGTAAAATATATTTTTACATATGCAAAAGTATAAATATTTCTCTGGTAATGCTTATATTAATGAATAGTTTGCATGGGACAGTGCACAACTCGCACAAACAACCAAAATCTCTAAATGTATCTTAATTTTTCTTTAACAATTAAAAAAGATTCACAGAAATTTTGTATGATCCATTTATGTCGATTTATAACGAAACACACTGACATCCCCATTGAGATATCCGGTCAGTAGTGTGTCTGGTCCTGCCCAGCGAGCTAATCGACACGACTCGTCCAGCACAACAGCTGCTTTAGCCACACTCTCTCGGAGATCCCAAACAGCAAGATGACCATTCTGGAAAACACCAACCAGCCTAGAGCCCGAGACATCACTATCTATTAACCTGGAGAAAGAGAAGCATGCTTATTCATTCAAAACATCAGCTACATAAGTTGATACTATAAAATAGAAGTGTTTTTTACTTTTTTTTTTACTGTAATTTGCCATAAAATTCATAAAAAAATGCAGCTAAGATTTTATGGATACTAAAATCAGAGTCTTACTGCTGTTTGGGCTGATCAGGGTGGTTGATGGAGGACAGTGTGATGTGTTTGCCAGTGAGAGGATTTGTGGCAATCAGAGTAAAAAGGCATGTGTTAATCTCTTCATCACACACTTTTCCAGAATTTTGAAGCAATACACACAGCACACCCTGCAGGAAAACAAGCATTTGATTGAAGCAAGTTATTACTGACACATCTACTAAAGGGTATCCGCTTGAAAAAATATTTGTTTATGACCACTTTTTAGTCATATTACATATTAAAGTGAGTTTCTTACAAAGTTATGGCATACACAACAGTCTCTGAACTTTAAAATTGTAACATTTTTAAAAACTTTCTAGCCATCTTATATTAGGCATGAATATATATATATATATATATATATTGCGATTATGATTAAGGAAAATATTACAGTCCATTGTAAACATATATTATTACCATATGTTGATGTCAGACTTAACAAGCAGATAGTTCACCCAAAATATTTAATTCTGTCATCATTTACTCCCCCTTGACTTGTTCGAAGTGAAGTTTCATAAACCAATTTCGAGAGGAGCACGTGATATGATTGAGCACGTCTGGCCACTCATCTGTAATCAGTAATAATCCAATCAGAGTGATCCTAGTTTACTATAAATGGATCTTTTTCTCTCTAATGTTTTATCTTCGTTTGGAAGAATCCCCCCTTCCACCCCTTCTCCTCCTTTTCCCCCCTTTTCTAAAAGGGGGAGCTCTCGAGACCTACCTGATCTCGGATCTCCTGATATGCTTATCGACCGGGCGGGAGCCCTGGGCTCAAATATCTCCGAGCTCAGGGTTCTCTCCCTGGACAGCATGCCAAACCTGCTTTATACGCCAAGCATATCTAAGTGGGAACTCTTGAAACCTGTTTGAGGTTCATTCTTTTGTTGAACACAAAAGAAGATATTTAGAAAAATGCTGGTAGATGGCACCCATTGACTTTGATAGTAATTTTTTTCTTATCATGAAAGTCGATGAATGCCAGCTATCAGCATTCTTCAAAATATCTTCTTTTGTGTTCAACAGAGTAAAGAAAGAAACTCATAAAGGTTTAAAACCACATGAGGGAGAATAAACGGTGAGGTAATTTTTATTTTTGGGTGAACTATATCCATTTAAAGTGATAATTCATTAAAATTCACAGCATTATTACCTTTAATCCAAAGCCTCTGCAAACAGTCCTAAGTGCATTCATGACAGTCTTATTTGTGAGCTGACATATCCGTTTATTAACTTTATTTGTCTGTATATAGTGCTGATAGTTTCCGACTTGCGTTTTATGAAGGACTAATAATATTTCAACTAAAACTCTAACCATGTTCTACTGAAGAAGAAAAAAATGTCACTCAGTATGCCCTGAAAATGTGTAAATTACCAGAAAATTGTCCCTTTTATACAAAAACAAAGCCAGCTGGCATTTCTGTGTGGAGTTTGCTTGTTCTCCCCATGTTCGTGTGGGTTTCCTCCAGGTACACCAGTTTCCCTCACAGTCCAAAGACATGCGCTATAGGTGAATTGGATGAACTAAAGTGTATGAGTGTGTGTGAATGTGAGCATGTATGGGTGTTTCTTAGTACTGGGTTGCAGCTGGAAGGGCATCCGCTGAGTAAAACATATGCTGGAATAGTTGGCGGTTCATTCCACTGTGGTGACCCCTGATAATTAGGGGTTAAGTTGAAAAAAATTTTAATGAATAATACAAAAACAACACATTTACTTACTCTATAAGAATATCCCTTCATGCAGTTGGTCATGGTTAAAGTCTTTTCCAGGCATACAGCCTGAAGCAGCTGGCCTGACTTCATGCTCCTATAATTCATCAAAGAGATAATCAATTATAACATTTAAATACTAAAGAAAAGATTTAAGGAATACTAAAAGTCATTTACTGACAACATGCACAAAATGTATCTGAATTATACACACCACTTAGCTATCGACAAGAAAACAATTTAATCATAATGCAATAATAATAAAAAAACTGTAAAACATCAGTGCAGTAACTGAATGTATCCTTATTATTTGACTTTAGATATCGCATACGAACCCTGAACATGCATCAGTAGCGCTGCCACATTTTTACAGTGCTCCCAGGACAAAAGTCATTCAGTTGCACTAGTCAAGACTAAAGCCAATTTGAAGATGCTGGACTTTAGCGCTGCGAACAGGCGTAGTAACGAGCAAACAAACAAAAAAAAACACAAAGGTAGAACATTTCATAGGTAAGATTTAGTTTTTTTTACGATTTTGTGTTACGAACTCTTGTGCTCAACAAGTAACATTATTGATGATAATACAGTCACTTACTGCACTGACCATAAGGCAAAGAAGCACAAACCTGCATTAAATACTAGGCTTATGCTAGTTTTGCTGAAGAAAATCAGCAAACAATGTAAATTAAATATGACAACAAGATGCAGCGGTTCCAGAAACTTGTATTATTGTCGGCTAAGTGAACGAGTCGTTCATATCGGGAATTCATTCACCAACTAATCGCTCCCTTTGTTAAAATGAGAAGTAAAAGCAAGAGAGAAGGTGTGTTTCAGGACATGGATTAGATCAAATTAAACGGAGAGGGAGGATAATATATTTCCATGCACATAAATACACGCTCTTTGTCGGTAATGCCCGTGTGGTCACTTATCCATTGATGTAGAAAAGTGATGTTATATTATATATTTCGGAATTTAATCAAATATTTGCATACTGACCACCGGGAAAACTCTCGATCATAGATATATGTATAGATGTGTATATATCTATGGCTCTGGATGGCCAGTCCTCCACTGCACCTTGCTCCCACAATTATTTCAAAGGAGCGCTACCCTGTACTAAAATGGCGGCTCTATTGACGCATTCCTTCCAATAGACAAAAAAAAACGTTTGATTTGATCTCATTGCACAGGATGGATACATTTAAAATGGTTTCTCAAGAAAAGAACTGCAGTTCAACAGGATAAGCTGTCAAAATCATTACCATATGAGGAGGGTTTTACATTCTGTCCAACCAACTAGAGCCTTCTTTTCTCCCTCTACAGCAGCAAGAGTCTGAATGTTCTGCTTAGCAGAGATGAAGGGAAGGGTTTTCACCACACTGTAATTTTAAGACGAATTAAACATGAGTGAATGATGGACAGTTTTACAAGTTCAGGTGTTTATAATACACATGATGGATTGTTACCTTCCCTCTTGAGACAATGTTAGCATGCTGACTCTTTGTTGATATCCAGGGGTGGAGCAACACACAAGCCGACAGTTGGACACACCGACCACTGCTTGTAACGTGTCCGTGCACACAACAGTCTGAGAGAATGGTCCATCATTACCTGGACAGCAAAGCACCCTACACTCAAAAACAAAGAGAGCATTAGTTTAGATTTTAGGTTCTGCAACAACAGCAACAGCAAAAAGAAACCCCTCAAAAGGTCTACCAGACAGTATTTTGCGGTTCATTTGAGCCGTTTTTATTACCTTGCCTCTGCAATTTCCAAGTGACCAAGAGTCACACAAAGCAACCCAGAAGAGTCTGCAATTGCTTGCAAAGACATGACGGACTGCAAACACAAGCAGAAGAATCAAATATTGCAGGGACACAGATACAGTGGGGGAAATAAGTATTGAACACGTCATGTTTTTTTGGGGGGAATAATATTTCTAAAGGAGCTGTTGACATGCAATTGAACCAGATTTTGATAAAAACCCAAACAATACAAACATAAAAATAAAACAAAACAAAAAAAATCTGAAAATTAGTTCTGTGTAATAACAATGGAATGACACAATGAGACAGTACTGAACTACTGAAATGTTTTAATACTTTATATAAAAGGCTTTTTTGGTGATGGCAACTTAAAGACGCTTCTCATATGGTGAATGAAGTCACATAAATTGCTCAGGTGTGATTTCGTTCACAGATTCTATTACAGTGAAAAAATCTTGACGGTTCTGTGGGTCTCTTCTATCAAATCTGATCTTAATTTTGTATTTGCTACTGGATTCAGATCAGGTGATTGGCTGGGCCATTCTACAGCTTGATTTTCTTTCTCTAAAAGCATTAGAGAGTTTCCTTGGCTGTGTTTTGGATCATTGTTTTGCTTAAATGTCCACCCTTGTTTTATCTTCATCTTCCTGCTAATGTAGATGTTGGACTGAAGCAACTAATATTCATTTACAATGAGGAAAGGCAGAGGGTTGCTGAAGAACTTACTGAGAGGTTTCAGCTGCTGTCTGGGCTTTCACTGCCTTTCTACACCTCCCTTTCTTCATGTGTTCAATACTTTTTCCTTCTGTCATTTCATTTTATTACACATAACTTCATTTGAAAACTAAATAGATTTGTTTTTTTTGCATATATGGATTTCTTTTATTGTTACTAACATCTGGTGAAAGTTCCAGGTCAACAGCACCTATAGAAATTTGTTTTCTGAGAAAAATGGTGATGTGTTTAATACTTATTTCCCTGACTGTATATTTAATTTTTTAGTTGTAAACATCCACAACAACTACTCTTTAAATTTACACTGAAATGCAGTTAGCAAATAAATTCACCTGAGCAAATGTCCAGGAATGTAAAAGACTCCACGTCTGATCTCCCTTCCTTTGAGCCCAAAGACAAACACTCCATTGTCCAGCCACACATATGCAGCAGTCCTCTGATGGCCATCGCACCAAACACAAATCCAACACGCATCCATCTTCCAGCGCCTGAGTACAAAGATATACATATTAAGCAAATATAATTTTCATTGCAAATCAATCAAATAATTTTTAAACCATTACTGACACCTTAAAAGTATGCATCTGCTCCAAGACTGTGGAAAAATGACCTGCATCAGAGAATGGCGCTTGCTCATGAAATAATGTCAGATTGTTGGAAGAAAATTCCTCTGACTGATTGCTTCTTTCTGTTCTCTGATTGGCAGAAGTGTCCAAAGAGGTCTTATCAAAGGGAGTTTGACTTACAGAACCAGATTCATTCTCACAATGAAATGGTTTTGCATTTATAGTTGCATTACTTTGGGTTTGACACCAAAGCTCAGAGCTTTCACAATTTTGATCAGTATTAAAACTCTCCAGTTGGTGATTATTGTAGAGCTGAGCTTCATTTTCTGTTGTGCAGTTGGTTTTATTTCCACATTCAAGATTGCTTTCTTTATCAAAACTGCTTTCATGTTCCAGTTCATTTCCTGAGATGCATGAGGTCTCACTCTTTGGGGTTTCTGAGCTTTTTAAATGTTCATATCCCAATGCAATGTTGCTCTGAGATGACATATCCAGTTGCACATTATTTTGAGCTTTTGTTATTGATTCTTGACTAATTTTAGATGGTGTCTGTATCCTAGAGCCTCTTCGGACTTCAGCTCGACCTCCTCGCTTTATAAAGTTACTATTTTTCATGTTCTCTGAAATGTTGGCTGAGACTGAATCTGGAGAAAGACAACCTATGAATGTCACTGAAGAGGGAGACTTAAGGATGCCAGATGATGAAAAGAGAGGTGTCCGGAGATCTAAGGGTGAACCTGGAGTCAAAAAGTGAGGGGACATTCCTAGAGATGGCAGCACAGGATCTTGACTCTTCTGCGTGTGCGTGGTCAAAGATGGACTCAACTTCAGTATCACAGGGGAAAGTGAGGTTTTCTCTGAGAGTATGTCAGATTGTTTTTGTATTTGTGATTGCTGCCCTTTAATATGTTCTGTTTCAGAGGATTCAAGTGGAACCTCAACCTTTTTCTCATTATTTATGCATTCGTCTGATTCAGTACCGTTCATCAGAGCTGAAGAGATTTCAATAACAGCATGAAGATCCTTTTGTATCTCTGTCTGTGATTGATCAATGGGGTCTGATTGACAAAGTGGTAAACTATCCTCAAATGAAGAGGTAATTATGGGTTCTGGAGTAAATATTTCCCCCACTGAGCAATGTGCTTCAGTATTACACTTTCTGACTCTCTGGCGCCTGTTGCTCTGCCTTGTTTTGTACACTAGAGGGTGCTGTGGGAAGGGTTCTACAATTGAAGTGGGCAAGCGTAATCTTGCAAGCTTTAGCTGGCCAAAATCCTCATCGGGTAAGTGGAAATCCTGGATACCATCAGGAGTTATTTGTCCAGTTTTTGTTTCCTTTTCTTGAAGAGTTTGAATGAGTGTAGCTAATGATGGTAAAAAAGGTGACTGATCTAAAATGCAAAACACAAAACAAATGACAAATCCATGACTGAAACAGAATGCATAATAATTTAGACAGTAGTAGATCTTTAAAGAAATATTTCTCACCATTCTTATTTGTTGCTGTCTGAGACTCTAGTCCAGTTTGTCCAAGCTTTCTCCTGAAGATAGGGTACAAATTTGAATCCGGGAGGAGTTGGGAATCAATGTAAAGCTGAGAATCTGGGAGATGCTTTAAATCTTGAGTAGCTCCATGCTCTGGACTTGGGTTCAAATTCACTGCAGTCCCATGCAAATCGTTTGAATGAGACTCAACCTGCGGACCTTCAAGGACCAACTGAGATTTGTTAAAAGACTCTGTAGAATATGCTGTAAAATTGGCACTTGAGGTCCGTCCTACAGACGTTCTTCGACGTCCTCTCCTCCCTCTCCGTCCTCTACCTCTGCCTCTGGGTTGGTCAGTGGACCTACAGACTGGTTCCGAACGTTCTGGGGTTACCTGACCTCTACTGCTCACTTGTGATTGGCTGAGTCTGCGTCTGCCCCGCCCCCCAGTGAGCTGGCTATAAATGACAGCATCTAGATCGATGGAGCTGTTAGAAGCAGCCATCCGTCGTGTCGTCCGAACATAATACTCCACTGGGAATGGTAAACCCTCAACAAGTGTGCATGAGTCTAGAACACCAGATGTAAATGAGGAGTGTTTAACATCCATCTTGTCATCATAATCTTTTTTTGTGGATGACTGTTTGGTTTGTTTTAGCATCTCTCCTGAATTGTCAGTTGCCTGAGCAGACTGAGAGAAAAATGAGGTATGGGTAGACCCTGGTGAACTGGAGTGTAATTCTTCCTTAACAGGCCGATCAGTAAGAGGTAAATCAACCTCTACCTTGCTACTGTCAGTGTTTTGATTTTCTACACTTGAAACCACTGACAATTTGTCATTTGTCTGGCTCACAGAGCAGTTTAATACACAATGTTCCTCTTTTTTCCCATCATTTTCCAGATCTTGAGGTGGCTTCTCATTTTTACTATTTGTTTTTACTCTTATTGGCTTATCATTGCTCTTCTCCTTCTCAGTGTCTCTTTTTATTATCTTTTCAAAGTCCTTCTCTTCATTTTTAACTTTTTTCAGACTGTTCTCTTTAATGTTAGGACATTCCCTTATTTCTGCGTTCTCTCTTTCATGGATATTCTCTTGGCTGAGGTCAGTGTCTGATTCTCGCTCTTTGTTCTGTAGGCGCAGTCGACTGCGTTTTGAACGGAGCCGGTGTGCAGGGCTTCGCTTGCATGCAGGGGAATATAAAGGCGGTGTGGATGTAATCTCAGCAAGTTGCAACTGGATGGCAGGGATTTTCTCTGCAGCAGAAAAACCTGAGATGTTTCTGTCTGGAGAGCAAAATGAAAACCAATGTCTGTTAGCATTCAGAGTTAATTAGCATTTTAAATAGGCTTTATTATGCTTTAACATCTGATATGCAATTTTAATACTCTTTAACATTAGCACTACACCTAAATCTGGTAAAAAAAAAAAATCTTATTGTCTAAGGCATGGTTTCCACTACATTCATTCTTTCATTGTGGGGTGCCACACCAAAACGTATTCCCGCCATGGCTACATTACAGCTTCTCATTCAAAACCTTTAGTTGTTGCTGTTTATAGCGGGTTATAGTTGCACCAAAATGTATTCAAATGTAAGTGAATTCTAGCAGAGCAAACTTTTCTGTAATCGTAGTAGTGCTGTGCCTTATTTGTTTAACCCTTTAAGGTTACATGCTGACTGGCTGACTGACAGAGCTGCACGATGCGTGAGGCCAGCAAACACAACGTAGCTTTCAGTTATGATGAACAGAGTTTCCATAATAATACTTTATTTATAGATAAAGGTCTATGGTTTTGCATAGAATGACTTTATCTTGCTGGAGTGTATGACCGTTTTACTTTACTTCAGGACACATCAATGCCATTCTATAGATGTGTTGGAGACATTCATAAATATTCCTAGCAAATCTCATAAATGTTGGAGACATACTCGTTACATAAACGCAGTAAATCGCACTTATCATTTATTTGAGAGCGCACAAGAAAATCTGCACTTGAGCAGCGTATATTTGAGGGCATGCAAGAAGTTTTGTGCACAAACAGAGGAAATCGTTGTGCAGGCAAAGAGATTCGCATGCTTGAATTACATGAATGCAATCTTGACTTGTAATACTGCGCTCACGATGTCTGTCATTGAAATAACACCATAGGATCTGTGTAAAAGCTGGAAAAAATCCTAGAGGATACACTGTAAGAGTTGTATTTTTTTCTGTTCATATGTGCAGTTGCAAGGAATCTGTCATTTCAATTCCTGTAGTATTAATAGTGTGAAAATGTGTGGCGAAAGTTATAAAAATTTGTTTTGATATTGTTAACTAAAAAAATATATACATTTGTTTTCATAAAATCAATTTTAAAATAAAATATTAAAGATATCTTAAATGTAAAACATAAAAATATTGAGAAAAGCATTGCCTTATGAAAAGCATTACCTAAATGAAAATAATGTCGCCTTGTGGTAAAACTAAAATAAGTTGTAAAATAAGAATGTAAATGAAAAAAAAAAAAAAACATAAAATGTAAATTACAAAAAATTAAACGCTACCTATAGAATATCCAACGCTACCTGCAATTATATATAATATTTTGCAATACAAAAATAAGACAAAGACATCTAAATGAATAGTAACACATATACAGACTAATATGTTCTAGAAGAAAATAAAATAAGTAACATTAACAGTTCTATTTGCATGTGTTTCTGACTGACTTGACATTGAAGCGGGCCTTACTTGTTTGTAATTGCAGATTCTGATGGTTTTCAAAATGATCTGAGGTTGACGTGGAAGAAGTTGCAGAGCACGGCTCAGACATCTGTGACGACTCAATCTGTGTAAGTCTGTGTCTGCGAATGGCATCATGATGCTCTGCTCTCTTAAAAAAAGCAAACACAAACAAACATTATTTACAAGTTTGACTTGTTAAACTATACTACAATTCAAGCTTTGTTACACTGTTGAAACCTCAGTTTGAACATCAGCTTGATGAATAATTCTTGCATAACCACAGATATAGCCAATTATAACATTGAGGTAAAGATGGTTTTATATTCGCACATTCGTTCATTTTTGAACAGTGACAACTTGTGACATGGTGCCTATATTGTAACTTTGAATATTCAGTCTAAATAGCATGCAAGTATGACTTCAAAACGAACAACATTAGCACTATTTCCTTGACTGTAAATAATGCTGTATTTGATAGTCATTGGCTGTTAATGTTCATTCATTCATTTTCCTTCGGCTTATTCTCTTTATTCATCAGCCACCACAGTGGAATGAACCGCCAACTTATCCAGCATATGTTTTATGCAGCGGATGCCCTTCCATCTGCAACCCAGTACTGGGAAACATCCATACACACTTGTTTACACAAATACACTACAGCCAATTTAGTTTATTGAGCATGCAAACTCCACACAGAAATGCCATCTCACCCAGCCGGGACTCGAATCGGTGACCTTCTTGCTGTGAGGCGACAGTGCTAACCACTGAGCCACCGTGTCACTCACAGCTGCTTATATGATTTTCCTATTTAGAATTTGCAAATAATACTTTTCTGAAATTATATTATTAAGGAGAACGTCTGAATGTGCGAATATAAAAAGAGCTTTACCTCAATCATCTTTACCTGTAGTCTTTGTGCCGTCCTTTCATATTCTTGCTTCAAGTGCTCCAGTCTTCTCCTCAGCTAGAATGTTATCAATGACAATTGAAACAATTTTATACAAACACAAAATGAAACATTAAATATTAAGGTAATTAAACACGCTACTGTGGTACAGGTAGGATTGAATGTAATACCATGACACTACACCATACTATTGAGGTGAAGTTGGTTGTATATTTGCACATTTGGACTTTCTTCTTAATACAGTTTTTCTCAGTGGCTTTGGTGCATTTCTCACATTATTTACATTTGCACCACAGTTAATGCATTTCTCAAAACAATTAGTCATTTGTGCACCTCATAGTAGCAGTTTCTCATTCTTTCCAACAAATTGCAAATGCTTTTGGACATGCATAAATTGCTTTCATACAACTCTCTGCTGTTTTATAACATTATCATTCGCTTATGTAATGTCACTCAAGATTAACTAAACTTGTGAATGCTGAATAGTCTTTCCATATTAAACTAACAGTCCTCATTTCATTCCTCGAGTCATTACATACAAAAATGTTGAACTAGTTGTCAAAATCTGTCAAGCTAATTTCATTTTAAATGTCTTTATATTTTTTTTTCCTGAAATGTCTTCTAAATTGAACAATTTCATGAATGATTTACAGACCTATGTGTGTTGTAGGTTCAGTTCCAATTTGTACTGCAATATTGTTTACAGTTGTGCACAGCTCTACCCAAAGGGAGTTTATGTGTTTTGTAAATAAGGGTGTATTTATTCTTTTGCACAATGCTGTGAATAAATTAGAATTGCAAAGAGCATCTGCAGTAAAAATGTTAAACATAGATATTCAGTGTCTTGTACTCCAATACCTCACTAAATGCAGTGATGTCTAACTTTACTGTAGTCTATAGTGCTGTCTTGAGCATTTTCAGGAAGTTTCACCAAAACGTAACTTTTTTTGCATTGGAAAAAAATGCAGAGTAAACTGTCCTACTGAAAACATGATAAAGCCATTGACTATATTGTTCATAAACAATGGGGTAAGGACTTTTCATCTGACACTTTCATTGACATCAATACTTGCTATGAGGACTAAGCCATCCATTTTGAGCAAGTGACACGCTTTTGCAGGTTATCAACTAGGTTTTGCAGTTTGTACTAATTGTTTTGAAAAATGCATTAATTGTTGCACAAATGTTGTGAGAGATGCACCATAGTGACTGAGAAAAACTGTAATATAACTTAAGAAAATATTCTTTGGAAATTGTCAAGACTGAAATCACATTAGCAGCCAGTGACAATCAAAGTACAACATTGTTCACAGTCAAATTAATTGTTTTAATGTTGTTTTGAAGTCATACTTACACGTGATTTCAAGCCGAACATTCAAAGTACCTTGGTAAACAATGTAGGGAGCATGCAACAAGTTGTCACTGAACGAATGTGCAAATATTAAACCAACTTTACCTCTTTAACTTTTACCATACTTACATAGAGCACTTTAAAATATACCATGGTAACTTACATGTCAACACTGTAATTGCACGGGTAGTTCGGTTATTAAAACAGTTGTTGATTAGTTTTTTGGACCATTAAAACCTTTTTAAAACATGGTTCGTTCTGAAATACATACATATATACATACATACATACATACATACATACATACATACATATACACATATATATAAACATAAACTTACTGTCTCTTTATCTTCGTTATGGAGAATCTCCTCCGACATCCTGTAAACTAATATGCACATATGTTCATTTACATATACAGCTACAAGATTTACAGCTACAACTTGTCAAGTATAAATCTGACACACGAAAATGGACATTAATCACAACAGAGTAACGAAAACAACCACATATCTTCTGACGTAAATCAATAAATAAATAAACACAGGTTTGGCTGGTCAGACGATCGTTTTTACAAACTAAACATACATTCACACACTCAAAAGGAAAAACGATACTCATAAAAGTACATTTATACTTTTGTTTCTAACCTGACTAGACTTGCAGAATATTTTGCCACGCTTAACCGTCCCGCGAGTTCTGACTGCAGACTATACCAATCGATAACACATCAGTTTTTTATAACTTTACTATAGCCCAAACAAAGACTGTATATGATGTAACTCAGTTTTGCTACTAATATCAATGTGTAATATATTAAATAATCACATTAAATTGCCGCAGAAGGATGGTGTTTACGTTAAAACAGACTTGTGCATCATGTCTCATCATGTCATCGAGATTCGTCAGTAATGTCTGTTACCAGTGTTTCTCATGTACTTGGCAGCAAATTTGAGGTCGTCTCCCTCATCTGGCTGCTTTAAGGTTAGCAGTTGTAGATTAAATATTAGCTAAAGGTGAATATTTGCATAAGAGAGAATGGTGCTTCATAAATCTTGTTTTTTAAAGGCTCACGTGTACAGATATTAGTTGCTACAGTAGGTTCAAGTGGCAAATATAGCAGGTGGTTTCTGCAGTTATCATTAACCTTCCTGCCATTTGCCAAGACTGCAAATGTGTCTCTTTTCAATGCATTAGAAGGTGTTTACTCTAAAAACTAGGGGAGAGCGGGGACAGAAATAGATATTTTGCTGTAGTTACTAACTCATACGTGTGCTCTATGAAAGGTGTTTTGTATCTGTGTAGAACAACTCCAATATAACTTCACGTTACACAAAAGTTGCACATTGTTACTTTTTTCCACATCATTAGGGATGAAAGTAACACATGAATGGGTCAAAAGTAACACAACAATATTTCCTAGATTTACTGGCTTAATCTTGTTTATTTTAAATATATCTGACTCAGATGTTGGTGGTTCATTCTGCTGTGGTGACCCCTGAATAATAGGAAAGAAAATGAATGAATGAATATCTGACTCAGGCCCATAGCCAGCCTAACGGTGGTTCTTTTTTTCTCAAAAAGTGGACATTTTTGCAGTTATTTGAGGTTCAAATACTGCATTTTAGTGACATTTTAAGCACTAATTTGTGCTGGATTAGCTTGTCGGATGGTGATCATTACCATATTTTTTGAAGCAACAAAAATACTTCCTACATTTTTGTCAAAGTGCTTATTATACTATTTTTTTTTGTTTGCAAAATTAATGTTTATTTACAAGTTGTTACAGTATTACAGGGTCAGTAAGATTTTAAAATGTTTTAAAATAAGCTTCTCCTGTTCACCGAGGCTGCATTTATTTATTCCAAAATACAAACTTAAAATTGTAAAATGTTATTGCACTATAAAAGAACTGTTCAAATGTAGTTTATAATTTAATTTAATAATTTATTCTAGTGATTTTAATGATGAATTTTCAGCTTTATTACTCAGAAATCACTCTAATATTAATCATTATTATTATTATTAATATTATTATTATTAATGGTAATAGTAATAAAAGCAATAATGACTGGAGTAATAATTTCATTTAAAACTACATACAATAAGTAATAAATAAATATTTAATAAATAAGTATTTAACAATTTAACTTTTTTTACATTTAACAAAATGCCGCCTTGATGAACAGAATCATTTTATTTAAACTATTAAATAAAATGAATAATAAAAAAACTGACCCAACACTTTTGACCTGTAGTGTATATATAATGAAATGAGATTAGAATTTCAGAAATATTAAAAAATACTTATTTTAAAAAGCTAATTAATTATCATCCATCATAAAAAACAAACAACAAAAAACATTGGGAATCTTTTAAAACCTGTTTTAAATGGAAAACTGTTGCCTATAGGCAAATAACAAACTGGCCAGCTCATTTTTTCAGTCAGAATGTCCATTTAAATAATTTTATTTGTTATTTTATTGGTTATTCTTCTTGAAGCCTTCTTCTATAGGTTATTTTCTCAATTTATGATGGCTTGTTGTCAGAAATGGGACAAATGAGCTCATATAGTGGCCAAATTCTGGACTTGGGGGAACCACCCAAAACTCCCCCTGGCTATGGGCCTGTGACTATGACCTTGTTAATGTTCACTGCAAACATATTTTGTCCTTTATTTTTGCAAGATAAAAATTAAATCAAACAACATTTTCATTTTAAATTTCAAGTCCATTAAATGTTTCAAAAGCAATCCATTTGTAGAAAAAGATCCAAAGAAAATCGGCACACTGCCACTTTAGCTCTCAAAAAAGTCTTTAATGTCACAACGTTTCGACCAACATGGTCTTCATCAGATAAAGCATTACAAATGGAAGTACTCAAGAAATAGTGAAACAACTCTGCACAGCACCTGCAGTCAATCATTTTGGATTTTGATTTTAAATCCTTTTTGTAAGTGTATTTATATTGTATTTATATTATATTATATTGTATTTATTTAGTATACTGTTATATACTAAATATGTGTACACAATTGTTTTCCCCTAGGTCCACTGGCCTTGTGGTTGATTGATGTGATTTTGTGCGGGTGTAATGCGCTATATTTATATATTGAATACTCTGTCTCTGAACAAGTTAAAAGTTAAAATTTGGATTTGCATTTTAA
The DNA here is from genome assembly GCF_903798145.1 of Danio aesculapii. Lineage (NCBI taxonomy): Eukaryota > Metazoa > Chordata > Actinopteri > Cypriniformes > Danionidae > Danio > Danio aesculapii. The sequence goes on along the minus strand of NC_079435.1, from coordinate 52,144,421 downwards.
ATCTTTTTTGTAATAGTATGTATGCATGTCACATTGTCATATGTATATTATTGTATGTAAATGCTCCTGTTTGTTGGTTTGTTGGCTGATTGTGATGATTGACTGCAGATGCTGTGTACAGTTGCTTCACTATTTCTTGAGTACTTCCATTTATAATGCTTTACCTGATGAAGACCATGTTGGTCGAAACGTTGTGACAATAAAGACTTTTTTGAGAGCTAAAGTGGCAGTGTGCCGATTTTCTTTGGATCTTTTTCTACAAATGTTTGTTTTTGATCGAGCACCTGCCTTTGAGATTTTCTGATGTGCGCGCACTTCTGTTTTTTGCTTCAAAAGCAATCCAACAATCCAAAATGTAAAAGTTTTCTATTTTTGAATGTTTTTTATTGTTATTATTGGCAATATGCATTAATCTTCTAAAACATATTAGTCAAAACACTGCAAACTCTAATGTGAAAGTGAAAAATAAAGGCATGGCTATTAGCAGTGGGACATAAATAACAGTGTTACTTTTGTTCCCACAGGAACTCTTGCCATTTAAACCTAATTTATTTTTAATCTGAAAAACTCAAGGATGCGTTATTGCACTAAATAACCTGTAGATCGATCATTATTGTGACACACGATATAGGAAACACAACTTGTAATAAGGAAAAAAGAACCATGACAATAATTTACTTTTAATAATTTGATTTTCAAGCAGAAATTCGGACCTAACCCCGGGACACGGTCCTGAAATCAGCTGATATTTGGCAGCTTCATCAAGGGTTGCATACAGAATGTGCTGTTATAGCCTGGAAATTAAATGTTGTCAGGGCTTCGAGAAAATCACTTTGTTACTTTCGTCACTGCTCTCCCGTACAGTAGAAAAATAGTAGTATAAAATGTATATTTATGAGTTTTATTTAATTTTATATAGAAACAAATCGTGCACAAATTAAGTAAAACAGTTTTTAAAAGTAGGGGAGGTGAAGCTAGTTTAATTAAAATGATCAAATAACAATGTTACACGGCGTTTACACTTGAAAGATTTGATTTGATTGAAATTCCTTCTGCAAATCATGTTTTATTATTTAAAGAATTATTTTACCAGGAAAACTTCTTGAGATTGTGAATATGCGTAAAGGCTGTCATCAATCTTTGGTACACACATGAAAAAAACACTTTTATTATACTAGAAAAATAATATCACACGTCTAATATCACCTAATAAGATCTGCATCAGTTTTATTTAGTGTTTCTGAATCAGGACATTTGTTCTCTGCTAGCATGTACAGTACCTGTTGTCTGACGTAATGGATTTTGGAGGTGATAGTGTTATTCAGATGTATCTCATTGTGGAGTGAAGACGGTGTGTCCCCAGTAGGTTAATCCTGAGGATTTGCACATAAAAGGTCAGCTCATGCTCTCTGACATTTCCGGTCTGATTTCACAAAAGCTTACCTTGATGTTGCTCATAAATACAAAATACTAAACGTACACACATACATGAAGCCATGGTTGTCTTGTTAAATATCCTGTTTTCTAAATGCAATTACGAATGCATTTTTGTAGATTTGAAATTTTGAACTAAATTTTAATTGCATTTCTTATAGAATCAATTTTAAAGTGAATCATAATAGAGCAAGCATAAAAACAACAACAACAACAAAACTAAAACCCAATTGGGATTGTCGCATCAGACTTGCGTAAATTCAGTTTTTGTCTGGAAAATGTCTGTGCTCTGAGATGACCATGTGTATTGCCATGACTACCGTCAGATAGCATGATTTTTAATATGCAGCAAGTGGAAAGTCATCTCTGACGTGATGGCCTCATGAAACATTTGAGCTATAACTGACCTCGGAATGGGGTTGCCAGCTTTAATGACAATCACAGCCTTGCTTATAGAAGCATTTGACCATTTAAGACTTTATTTTTATTCATTTTTTCATACAGGAATTATATAAAATATGTAGTATGATGAATAATTAAGCTAATTAAACTGGTAATTTCCTGGAGTCTTATGAAAGGTCAGTTAGAACATCAAGCTTGAGATGATTAAACATTCATCAAATAATTGGCTTGTACAGTAGTTCAATAATTAACCCTGCTGTAGGTGTTCTTAACAAGCTGCCAAACCACACCTACAAGAAGTCAAGCATTCTCCAGTCAGAAATCCTGTTTGGAACAGCAGAGCTCTATAATGACTCACACATTTAAAATGGGTTTTATTTATAGATAAAGCATGATCGAGAACAAAATATGCAGCAGCACTTTTTAAACAGCAGCATTGTAGTCACTGCAATTATTTGTTCATGATTTCTTCTTTTCGAATGAATAGATAATGATGCACAAATGTACCAAACATTTTAAATTGACATATAAACAGATCCACATATGACGTTAAATTAAATTAATTTGCAAATAAATGTAATTATTAACATGACATTTGACTTTTTTCAAATGTTTCAGAAAAGATATAAAGACTAATGCATGCAAAAACCATGTTCCTTTGAGGAAGTAACCAGACACAGTATTTTAATGGTGTGTTATGTCACAAAACATAATAGTTTATCATTTTTAATATATAGCATATGTCAAGGAAATTGTTTTATGTGGAAAAGCAAGTAGATATTTGGTCATTGACAGGGATAGTTCACCTAAAAATGAAAATCTGCTATTTTACAATCTGCTAAATCCCCCTCAAGCCACAAGAATGTGTAAGTGTTTTGCAGTAGAACATTAAACAAGTTTATTAGCTGAAATCATCCTTGTTGATTCTTCAAATACATGTGAATGGTTACTGGCACTTAGAGTCAAAAAATGTAGGTGAAACAAAAATCAATCAAATGTCTTCAGATGATACACTGAAGGCTGAAACTAAAATATTGGTGTGGCTAAGAAACTGAAAATTTATACTTTTAAACCTCAACAGTTTGCACAAATTGCGACTCGAAAATTTCCCACTGACCTTCGCTGAACTCCCGAACACACTGAATAATGCACTCTGTCTGTCAAACTGAACCTCTACAACGCAAGACACCCACGCGTCACGCGTTTCCATTGGCCACACCTGATCAGTGCGTAGGACGCAGGTGGGCTAATATAAGGACAGCAGTTCTCGTCTGTTAAACACTGCAGGTCAGCATCTCGATGACGTTCTGGTTTGCTTATCAAAAGTCCCCTCTCAGAGCTATAACTCATTAAATTATTAACTGAAGGAAGATGTCGCTGTTAGTACAGGAGCATCGGACGGTGCGCTTTGTGTTTCTGGGCGCAGCCGGGGTTGGAAAAACAGCCCTGATCACCCGCTTCTTGCAGGACCGCTTCGACACCAAATACACGCGCACGGTGGAAGAGCTTCACGCGCTCGAGTACGACACTGAAGGCGCGCGGGTCCGCATTGAGATCTTGGATACGAGCGGAAGTTATGCCTTCCCTGCGATGCGCGCTCTGTGCATCCGAACCGGGGACGCGTTTGCGCTTGTGTACGCAGCCGACGAGCCAGATTCCCTGGAGGAGGTGCAGAGACTCCGAGAGGAGATTCTGGAGCTGAAAGGGGAGAGTTTCACTGGCATCACGGTGATAGAGAACAAAGCGGATCTGTGCAGCCGGAGTCGCCAGGCCACTGCGGAGGCGATGCGCGCGGTGGAGGAGGACTGGGGCGCGGGCTTCGTGGAGACCTCCGCGCGCACCGGCGACAATGTCACAGCCGTGTTTCGGGACTTACTTCAACAGATGAAGTTACCAAGCCGGGTGAGTCCGGCACTGCGCAGACGGACACAGACAATGTCCAGAGAGCTCACAGAGAAGCGGGAGAAGCCCCCAATGAAGAAAAACAACAGCTGCATCTTGTCTTGATGGACATTTATATGACACTGTAGTTATGCATCATACTGATGCTTAAGTGATCTGGATCAAATATAGACCCCACATAAATGTTTTTATGTGTGTTTATGCTTTATCATTATCATTTAAGGGGATTCTCTGAATGCTGTATGTCTGGTCTTTCTAAATGAGAGCTATAGTTATCTTTTGTGAGTAAATAAATGCAAATATGTTACAGTCAACTTGTGTTCTGCTTTTAATGAAATTTTAATAATGCATTTTAAAGAAACTGTCTCTCACAGGTCAAAGGCGGAGAGGGGTTTTCATCCATCAAAAACAATAAAAGTGTAGTACAGTTTTACCTTTTTTCACACATGACATTCATTGGTTGTCAGAAGAGACAAACCATTAGGCTACTTTATACACCAAAAGCTTATGACAATCTTGTCAGGCATATTTATAGCAAGAATTTCTTTAAAAAATCACTGCAAGCATTTCCCACACCCCAAAAAACGAAATAATTGTCATTATAATTTTCATACTTTGCCATCTTTCAAAACACTTTTGGTTTATAACTTTTTTAATAATAATAAAATAAATAAATAAAATGAATCTCTCATTCCTTTATATAAATATGCTCAGAATAAGTGGTAAAATGTTTAGATGTCTCTTACGCTAAATGATGAAACATTATTTTACCCTTATTTGTACATTTATACATTTTATTGAAACATTAAAGTGTATTACTTATATTCAATATCCTTTCTATGCATATAAAATCACTTTTGAAAATGCAGTTTAATCCAGACACAAACTGGGCATCTTGTCTTTGACCTATAAAGAGACTAAACTAATCTAACTAAACATATAGACCCTGGTTTATGGGCATGGATATACGTGCATATATATAATCCATGGCCAGATAACAGCATGCAATAACAACATGCTTTCTTAGTTTAACCCATCTTTTTTTTCGTTCTGGGAGAAACATTGCATCAAAATTTAATAGTAAAAAAAGTATGAAAAATTAAAAAAAACTGTTGTACTCCACAAGGGAACTTTTTTACACAGATTTTTTGGACAGTGTAGGAAACAATTCTACTTACAATAGCATACCTGTGTAGAGCTGTGTGGTACAAAAATCTCATATCATCATACATCATCTCATATCGTGATAATTATATATCGAGATACCTTTTCTATAAATTCAATCAGGTAATACCTTATGTACACTCTGTGCAAACAACTATTTTTTAGATTTAAAAATATATACTCAGAAATGAGTTTTATTTTCACTCTATTTAGAACTATATGGAAAAATGTTTGATTAAGACTGTAAAATATAATATAAATATTAATGAAATATAAAACACTTTTCTAAAACTGGTGATTACAGTCCCAACATTAGATATTGCTAAATAAAATGCTAAATTTAAATATAACACTTTTAAGCTTGGAACTATTTTACTGTTATTCACATTTCTGTCATCATCTCCATATTGGCAGGCAGATTTCATCCAGTTGATTAAAAAGTATATTACCAAAACAATGTATTTTTGTGTTTTAGTTTATAAAATTCACCTATACCGCATATCTTTGGACCCTACACAGAAATGGAAACTGATCCAGCCGAGGCTCAAACCAGTGACCTTCTTGCTGTAAAACGATATTGCTACTCACTGTGCAACCGCGCCGGCCCTCTTTACAACATATATCGTCAAATTGCACAGCCATATAAGGTGCACTGCTGTGTGTTTGATTAGAGGATGTAAAGTCAGCTCTGCACCTTCCAGATGGATTTATTGTCAGTCGGTTGACTCCCTTCTCATAAAATAAAAAATAAAAAATAAAAAATAGTTGGCGGTTCATTCCGCTGTGGCGACCCCTGGTGAATAAAGGGACTAAAAACATAAAATAAAATGGAAAAAACATTTTTAAAAAAATCATACAGTTCAACCATCTACATCGTTCAAAAATAATAATAGTAGTCTGTGGTATTTCAACTTATGCTTATTTGTAATCAGTACCTTTTTAGAGTATAGTTTTAAAAGCAATAATCATTAAAATTGCCACTTATGCATTGCCACATTAATACATCCCTGCATTGTTCCTTTTAAAAAATTAACCATAAAATATTTATTTATTTAAAAAATAAGACAATGTAGTTATCACAGCCATGACCAAAATGATGATAAACACAAGTAAAAACCCTATAGTTACCATCCAGGGCGGCATGGTGGCTCAGTGGTTAGTACTGTCGCCTCACAGCAAGAAGCTTGCTGTTTCAAGTCCTGGCTGAGCCAGTTGGCATTTCTGTGTGGAGTTGGCATGTTCTCTCTGTGTTGGCGTGGGTTTCCTCTGGGTGCTTTGGTTTTCCCCACAGTCCAAAGACATGCGCTTTAGGTGAATTAGGTAAGCAAAATTGGCCATAGTGTATGAGTGTGTGTGAATGTGAGAGTGTATGGCTATTTCCTAGTATTGGATTGCGGCTGGAAGGGCATCTGCTGCTTAAAACATATGCCGGAATAGTTGGTGGTTCATTCCACTGTGGCGACCCCTGATAAATAAGGGACTGAGCCACTGAGGAAAATGAATGAATAAATGATGAAATAACCATCCAAATTTACAAGACAGTTGTCAGGTTGATCGACTATTTTTGGACTGTTTAATATAGCCTGTGCATAATTTATGCAGCTTTCAAGGAGGCTTTCATGATTCATCCTGCAACCCACCATTTCACATATGCTAAAATTATCGAACTGCCATGACAACCTATTAGAGAGACACTTGTGCTGCTTTAATGGGGAAATGGTGGACGCGTGACGCGTGCATTTGTGAATGAATTGGACAGGAGAAAGTCGTGAACACAAGAGTGGAGAAGCTGTCATGAAAAACAGTAAACAACCTTATTAGGAAACACTTCTGTAAGAGACAGACAAAAACCCCTACACAGCTAATTTAAGTAACGTCTTGCACTTTAACAAATATCTGTTAATGAACAGTTATTTTGTGATTCACACGTGTTTTCTGTTTATTTATGGTTGTGAATTGCATTATGGGAGCTTGATCTCTGCTCTGTCGACTTTTGTTAAAAAATTCAACTTCCTAGTTTAACAAAGTGACTTTTATTGACATGTTAGTAGCTTGAAATAATATAATGAATAAGATAAGAAATAATATATTGAGAAATAAGCCTAAAATAACAGAAAATGTACACTACGAACAATTTAGCTTACCCAATTCACCTGTACCACATGTCTTTGGACTGTGGGGAAATCGGAGCGAAGAAACCCACACGAACACGGGGAAAACATGCAAACTCCATACAGAAACGCCAACTGACCCAGCCGAGGCTCGAAGCAGCGACCTTCTTGCTGTGAGGCGACACCACTATCTACTGCGCCACCGCATCACCTTAATACAAGGTTTTTGTACCATAATATACAACATCAACCTAGACAATAAATCACTTTAAACTATTAAAAATGTTAATAAAAGTTAAGAAAAGAACTTTTCAAGGTTAAAAGTTATAATAATACTAATAATTCCTTACATCTGTATAGCGCTTTTCTGGACACTCAAAGCGCTTTAGACGTTTTTGGGGGGACTCTCCTCATCCACCACTAGTGTGCAGCATCCACCTGGATGACGTGATGCAGCCATATTGCACCAGACCACACACCAGCTGAGTGGTGGAGAAGAGACAGAGTGATGAAGCAAATTATGATATAAGGATGGTTAAGAGGCCAGTGGGCAAATTTGGCCAGGATGCTGGGGTTAAACAAAGTCGAAGGACTTCCTGGGATTTTTAACGACCACAGAGAGTCAGGATTTTGGTTTAACATCTCATTCAATTTCCAGTTCATTTCTTTTAAAACATTTTGATTGACAAAATCTTGTAAAATTCCTGTAATACATTCTCATTTTGGGCAGCTCGGTGGCACATTGGGTAGCGCTGTTGCCTCACAGCAAGAAGGTCACTGGTTCAAGCCTCAGCTGGGTCAGTTTGCATTTCTGTGTGGAGTTTGCATGTTCTCCCTGTGTTGGCGTGGGTTTCCTCCAGGTGCTCCGGTTTCCCCCACAGTCCAAAGACATGCGCTATAGTTGAACTGGGTGAGCTAAAATTGTTCGTAGTGTTTGTGTGTGAAAGATTGTGTATGGATGTTTCCCAGTGATGGGTTGCAGCTGGAAGGGCATCCGCTGCGTAAAACATATGCTGGATAAGTTGGTGGTTCATTCTGCTGTGGCGACCCCTGATTAATAAAGGGACTAAACTGAAAAGAAAATTAATGTTTGAATGTTCTCATTTTTAAAATATACATACAATTTTTCTATATACCCTTCAGGTTTCATTCTGAAAATTCTCCATACATCCATCACGATTTTCTCTTTCATTCGCTACAATCTTTCTTTCCAACATATCACTTTTCATCAACATTATACAGAGGTTTACAGATTTCTTATTTTCATTTTTCTTTTCCCATCCAAGCATCACCACTCTGTTCCATTCTATTGTGAGAGTTGCAGAGAGCTAGCTGCCAGCTTTTAAAAAGATCAAGGTCTCATCGTGCAATTCAAAAGCATAAATAATTGGGGGACAATAACAAATAAAAACATGAATCACAAAATATGCAGAAGTGCTAATTACAGGTATTTACAGTGTGTTCTTAATGCTTTAATCATATTAAAAAAGTACATTGGCATGATCTTTATATGTTGATTATTTAGAAGAAACCTGAATTCTGTTAAATAAAGTTCTTGGCTCTGATGTATGAGACTAAAACTAAACTAAAACACTAATAATTTCATATTAAATATTGAAATACTGTTTGTTATTGCTCACTGACCTTGTTACACAAAAAAACAAAACAATGTTACAAGGGCAGCCTTTCTGTTTATCTCAGGTTTTTCTCCCCCACACTTACACCCACGCTTGTACAAACAGAAAACGTGTGTTATCATAATCGACATGCTATTTTTTCCCTGCACAAATGAAAACGTGCCCTCGTTTGACCATTCGCACATGCACGAAAGTACACAAAGCATTAAAAGCACGTGGGTATAGCTGGCAAGAAGTAAAACTGGAGCAAGATACTGGCTTCAAAATTTACTTTGAGATTAGATACTAAACAGACTTTAATGCTGGGATGATAGTATAAACACAACACCAAATGTGCACGTGGCATGATTAAACAAATGGAATAATCTATAAAACAAACTGATTTGCTTTTATTCATTTTTTACTAGACAAAAATGTTTCAGCAAGTCTTGTACAAATTTAAAGGGATTTGCTCAAAGATGAAATTTTACGTCAGATTTACTCACTCTTAAGTGGTTGCCAACTTGATTTCACCAAGTAGGACATGTTCCTGGATTAACATCTCTGTTGATCCGGTAACAACATTCCAATCAGCCAATCAGAATTAAGGGATGTGTTTACGGTTTATGTTAAGTCCAGGCTTGCGGTTTGGTTTATGCACCTTTACATGAGTGTTATCCAACTATTATTCCCCTTTGAGTTTGGGAATAATTTACAGTTATGGTTGGGTTTAGGGGTAGGGAATAGGTATGGATTACATCTTCAGGATTAACATAGATGGTAATCCAGGATCGCATCGCAAAATCATGACATGCGGTTCCAAACATTTATGAGTTTCTTTCTTCTCTTGAAAGATCTTTTGAAAAATGTTTATAAACATTCTTTAAAATATCTTCTTTTATGGTCAACAGAAGAAATAATGTTTGGAGTGGAAAATGAGTAAATTATGGCAGAATTATTTATCTTTTTTTGGTGAATTGTCCCTTAAAGGTGTTTGAATTTTAAAATTGATAATTGTTATTGCTTAGCCCATGGTGAGGGACCCCATCTAAAATGCAATATATATTTAAATGGAGCTAAAACTCATTCATTCATTTTCTTTTCAGCTTAGTCCCTTTATTCATCAGGGGTCACCACAGCAGAATGAACCGCTAACTTATCCAGCATATATTTTACACAGTGGATGCCCTTCCAGCTGCAACCCAGTACTGGGAAACACCCATACACTCTCATTCACACTCATACACTACGGACAACTTCATTCATTCATTTTCTTTTCGGCTTAGTCCCTTTATTAATCTGGGGTCGCCACAGCAAAATGAACCGCCACCTTATCCAGCATATGTTTCACGCAGCGGATGCCCATCACTGAGAAACACCCATACACTTCAATTCACACACATACACTACGGACAATTTTAGCTTACTTAATTCACTTATGTCTTTGGACTGTGGGGGAAACCAGAGCACCCGGAAACCCACGCCAACATGGGGAGAACATGCAAACTCCACACAGAAATGCCAAATGACCCAGCCGAGGCTCGAACCAGCAACCTTCTTGCTGTGAGGTGACAGTGCTACCCACTGCGCCACCATGCCGCCCCTGGACCTAAAATGTCATTCAGAAAATTTTTATTTTGGTTATATTTAATTATTTAATTTTATTTTTTATTACAAAATGCAACTCTAATGCTAATCTAATTGGTATTTGTGCTTTTGAATATACTTTTGCATTATTTAACTGTTTGAATATTATATATTTTCGTTTTTATTATAACTTTTATGTTTTTAAATACTTTTTAAACTAAGTTTAATTAGGTTTTTACATTGTAATCATTTCATTATTAATTATTATTTTATAATTATTTTACAATGAGGACAACACAGTGGCTCAGTGGTTAGCACTGTCGCCTCACAGCAAGAAGGTAGCTTGTTTGAGTCCTGGCTTGCTCAGTTGGCATTCCTGTGTGGAGTTTGCATGGTCTCCCCGTGTTGGAGTGGGTTTCCTCCGGGTGCTCCGGTTTCCCAGACAGTCCAAAGACATGCGTTATGGGGAAACTTAATAAACTAAATTGACCACAGTGTATGTGTGTGCATGGATGTGAGAGTGTATGGGTGTTACCCAGTACTGGGTTGCAGCTGGAAGAGCATCCACTGCATAAAACATATGCTGGATTCATTCAAGTTGGTGGTTCCTTCTGTTGTGGCGACCCCTGATGAATAAAGGGACTAAGCTGGAGGAGAGTGAATGAATGAAATAATACTTATTTGAATATTATATATTTTTGTTTTGATTATACATTTTTATAATGTTTTTAAATGCTTTTTAAAAATAAATTTTATTTAGTTTTTAGATTTTAATCATTTTATTATTAATTATTATTTTACAATGAATAATTGTTATATTATATTATTAGTTTTACAATTAATTATTGTCTACATTTCTTATGTTTTATTAATTATTTATGCTGAATTAATTTATAATTCATGTTTTATTTATTAATTTAATTACTTTCATATGGTACATTTAGTGTAGCATTTTTGTACTTGTACCCCAATAATTATGTATACTTCTAACCTCTTTAAAAGCAGTCCAGGTTTTTCCAAACCACAAATTTCAAGTATTCAAAGCACATAATTATTATATTAAACATGAGCTGACGATATACAAAATATCATCATGTAGCCTGGTCCACAATCACGCTGTTTACATTTTAATAACGTATTTTTTGTATTCATTATATATGTCATTGATTAAACGTGGTTAATGATGTTTTTATATCGTTATTATTGACATGATTCACATTATAACGTGCCCCTTTCCAAAACAAAACTACATTTTCCCACATGCCCTTTCCCATTAGAGTTAAATATCCACACAACACAAATAAAGTTTTTTCAGAGCGTACACGCCGAGTCCCATGATGCTTCGCTGTGTTTGGTCAGAATTTAAATCGTTGCAGCCAATCAGAGGCGGAGGCAACGAATCGACCACAATTCAAAAAGTAGCATCGACTCACTGCATTCCCAACCGAGCTGCGGGCCGACGCGCTTCACCTGCGCCCGTTCTTTTTCCGTTTAATCCACGAAATCCAGCAGATGCGGTGAATATACAGCGTTTAGATACTATATTGTGCCTTTTTTTGTCTTGGCTGGAGTCATTATTTGCAAGCTGATTTCAGTGGATGAGTAAAGCATTGCGTGTTGTTTACGGATAAAGGAGCACGAAACATCGCCTCGGTTATTTATTTTTCAGGACTTTAGGGTGTCCTATTGTACTTAACAGCATTTTGTAAAGTGTACAACGATGAGTGCTGGAATTGCAAAGCCATCGGCGAAGCCATCGGCTCACGTCGATCCCAAATCTGCTCCTCTGAAAGAGATTCCCGACGTTCTGGTGGATCCAAGAAGCATGAAGAGATACATGAGAGGTCGCTTTTTGGGAAAAGGAGGATTCGCCAAATGCTACGAAATCACAGATATGGACACAAAAGAGGTTTTCGCAGGGAAAGTGGTGCCGAAGTCGATGCTGCTGAAGCCGCACCAGAAGGAGAAAATGAGCACAGAAATCGCCATTCACAAAAGTCTCGATAACCCGCATGTTGTGGGGTTTCACGGGTTCTTTGAGGATGATGACTTCGTGTATGTGGTGCTGGAAATCTGTCGCAGAAGGGTAAGAGCTGGGAAAGCATTTTGAAAACAGACCGTCAACGGTCGGTATTCCTGTCACTGCCTCATAGTATCTTACAAAGCTCGACGTTTTACTCGTTTAATTGCGTTGTTTTAACAACTTCACATTGAGTTCTTTCAAAAATGTTAATTCTTTACTTTAACGATGTACATATAAACTGATTTAACTCCACTTTCCCCTGTACACTGCAAGTGGATTTTAAACTGGAGGAAGTGACGTCAGTTGACTTTCTCGGACAAATTGTTGTTCGAATGAGCTGCGTCTAAACGTTGCTTTTGTCGTCAAATTTTAGTGTAATGCGGGTTTTAACATTCAACCCCTTACCAAAATAATGATTTAACTGTTGTAAACTTATCGTAACTATATATTTTTGGCGCATTGTTAACGTTAACTTTATGAAGTTTTACTAAACATACTGTGGTTATGTACAATACAACCATAAAACATGTTCCTTGTAAATTTGTGAACCCTAATATATTTGTAGTTAAATCATAGTTCGTTTTTGGGCAAGCAAATCCTTAAATTTGCTGATTTGTTGTTGGTCTTAAATTAATGAGTCTTAATTTTCCTATGTCCATGTTAAGTTAACAATTTGGACAAAGACCCATCCAATCACCCGCAATACAACTCACTCAATAAAACTTTTAACTAAAGTTTATTTAACTCTATTTACCAATATGGTTTCATCCTTTTTTTTTTTCTTTTTTTTTTTTTTTTTTTAAGATTTCTTATTTGTGAGTCTGAAATTTCAGTTATAATGGTCTTAAGAGTCTTCGATTTGACTTGATGAAACCTGCAGAAACCCTGTATTTAATATTACAATATGGTCTATTCCTTTATTTATTTTTTTGAAGTTTTCTGCTGTTTGAAAATTTGTTCCCCTTTCCAGTCTCTCCTTGAACTGCACAAGAGGAGGAAGGCAGTGACTGAGCCTGAGGCTCGATACTTCATGCGCCAGACTATTCAGGGTGTTCAGTACTTGCACAACAACAGAGTCATTCACCGTGATCTCAAACTTGGGAATCTGTTCCTCAATGATGACATGGATGTGAAGATCGGTGAGCACACAATGATTTTTACAATTTCTATATCTGACTCTATGTATACATGTATAATCAAGGCTATTTGTTCTCTTTGTAGGTGACTTTGGTTTAGCCACTAAGATTGAGTTTGATGGAGAGCGAAAGAAGACTCTTTGTGGCACGCCAAACTACATTGCTCCTGAGGTGCTTTGCAAAAAAGGCCACAGCTTTGAAGTTGATATTTGGTCATTGGGATGCATTCTGTGAGTCCCTGTTGAATTAATTGCATAATGGTCATGTTTTATGGGTGTTTTCACAATGTTATGTTCTCTCATGGTATTTCATTCTTGCAAAAGCTATAATTTTGTTTAAACATGAACAGTACTGACAGAAATGTCTTGTCTATCAGATACACACTGCTGGTTGGAAAACCTCCATTTGAGACCTCCTGTCTGAAAGAGACTTACATCAGGATTAAGAAGAATGAGTACTCTGTTCCTAGAGTATGTATCTTTGTATTAGGTCTTTAATTCTTTATATTAGGTTTTTAATTAAGGTTAAGCTTATTGTGCTGTGTTCATTCATACTTTTATTAAATCAATTTTTTAGCTCCATGTTTCTTTCATTCTTGTTGCTCAAATAGTAGAGCATGGTGCTAGGAAAATATTTTCTGCAGGAGGATTCGCTTTGCTATGATAGTGTGTGGGTTAAAGTTGTCATTTCCATTATTTTACTTGCTCTGCTGTGCGGGATATTTTAATTTTAGTAGTACATTTGTTTGCAGCACCACAGTAGGGAAGGGCATCAGTTTTAGGAAAATGGTCAAGAATAAATTGTATTCAGATTGAAATGTAATTAATCTTTGGCTGACCACTTGAGAAATCACAAAGCACAATGATTCTCTGAAAATAATTGATTTCGTACCATCTAGAATTTGTAGCTTCTAATGTGGAATGCTTAACCCATTTAAATGAGCTTAAATAACAGATTGGTGACTTATTACTTTTTTTTTTTTTTAAGCACATTAATCCAGTTGCATCGGCTTTGATTCGTCGGATGCTGCATGCTGACCCAACACTCAGACCTTCTGTGGCTGAACTGCTGACTGATGAGTTTTTCACCTCCGGTTATGCACCCATGCGGCTGCCCACTTCCTGTCTCACTGTTCCTCCCAGGTTCTCCATCGCCCCCTCCAGCCTGGATCCTGCCCTCCTCCGCAAACCTCTCTCATCACTTAATAAAGGTATGCAAGTGTTTTTTTTTTAGTTTTTTTTTTTTATAAATGTATAGACTTTCAATGTGGTCTTGTTGTTGGGTCATGAACATTTCCTGCTTATCAAACTTGCATAACTATAACTAACAAGAGGCAATACAGCAAACTTGATATTAAAACCGCTATTGTAACATTATCAATATGTGGCTTTTTGGATTCTCAGAAGCTATAGAAATAAAATATGTAAAACATGAAATATGTTGGCACCATTGTATTTGTTTAAGTCCCTCAAAATGATCTGTAGTTTTGGTGCATTCTTTGTACATTGAAAATTTTGTAACTGAATTTTAAAGTAACAATTTTTAACATGAAATTTACCTGTAATGTGTTTGTTTGTTTTTTGTTTTGTGTGTGTGGGTGCACAGGCACAGATAGTCCAATTGAGAAAATGGGCAAAATGGATCAGCCACAAAGAGAAGATCTTCAACAAAGGTAAGTTTACCGATGCTTTATTGACTAATTAAATAGAGCAAATCTTTTAACAGATGTAGGCTTAGAGCAATTGAGAATACATTTGTACTTGATATGTCACTGAATTGTTTTGCTCAGAGATGGACCAGAGCAGCCTGACTGTCACCTAACTGACATGCTGCAGCAGCTGGCTGTCGTGAATGCAGCCAAGCCGTCTGATAGAGACTTTATTAGACAAGGTAATGAATTTATGCGTCTTGCACATGGAAACTGATTAATTGCTGTATTTTAGTATTCAAATAAAGGATTTTTTGTATGACTGCATTTAATTGCTGTCTGCATATTTATACAAAAGTCAAGTGCTGTTTGGAAAGGGTTACATGTTCTCAAATTGACATGCTTGTCGCAATATTTTTTCCCTTATGCTTTTACAGAGGAAGCTGAAGACCCTGCTTGTATTCCTGTCTTCTGGATTAGTAAATGGGTTGACTACTCTGACAAATACGGTCTTGGTAAGACACCATGCTGGAGTTCATCAGTGTTTTTTATTTTAGATTATTATTATTTATTTATTTTTTAGTTTTAATGCCTGGGGGGAAAAGCACTTGCATTTTAAATGTACCTGCATGTGTAATAAAATTACGACCTGTAGCTCAGACATGGTTTATCTGAACTCCGTTTTTATTAGTTGCAACAATGAAAAGGATGAAACTCAAAAGTGGTGCATATCACCAGTGTATGGCAAGCCCCAAAGGGCTGAAAGCATTTCACAATGTCCATATACAGCCAAGTAGGCCGTTCAAAATTGTTCCTAGTGGTGTCAGAACCTGAATTGTTCTATAGGGTTTTATAATGTAGCTTTTAAATTAGAGTAAAATAGCATTTGGTAAACTTGATTCATTTGAAGTATGATGTAAATTTGACTCGAATAACTCGTTTTATAAAATATAACTAGTTGCTTTTAATTGATTGTCTGTGCATTGTCATTCAAGTACTGTTTACCATAGAAGGTTGATTTTATATTTATAAAACCCAATTTTCTAAACTCAAGGAAATCAAATATTCTTCTAGAGGTGTTATGTGATTTCTGCACCTCTCTATTGTGCATGTGTGGGTAGAAAAACAAATATATTTTTGGCAGTTTTCCAGGAAGCAAAGTTTTTGTCCCCCTGAACTCACCCCACTTTTAAGATCAGAATTTGAAAATGCTACATGATAAATGCAAATAAACTAAAATGCAATATATGCAATTTGGACCAATATATTTTTAGGAAAATGAAACATTCCACCTGTTGGATGGTGATCGTTAAGGGTGGGATGAAATGATGGTTTGCGCAGTGTTCCAGTTTTGTACAAGTATAATTTGCAGCATCTGATGGTGTCATATTACACAACACATTTTTAAAAAATATTGTCACTTGTTTTTAATAGGTTACCAGTTGTCTGATAACAGTGTAGGTGTTCTGTTCAACGATTCCACACGGTTGATCATGTGTGCTGATGGTGACAGCCTGCAGTACATCGACCGCAACTCTCTTGAATCCTACCTCAGCGTTCGCTCGTATCCCTCCGCACTCTCCAAAAAGGTCTGCATAGTTTTGAAAATTAGTTGAATATATGTCGCACTGATTTGGTGTCCAGAACTAACATATATTGTCTTTATTTTAGATTACACTTCTTAAGTACTTCAGGAATTACATGAGTGAGCACTTGCTGAAGGCTGGAGCAAATATAACGCCTCGGGAAGGGGATGAACTGACCCGGTTGCCTTACCTCCGCCATTGGTTCCGCACAAAAAGTGCCATTGTGCTACACCTGAGTAACGGGACTGTGCAAATCAATTTTTTCCAGGTGAGAGAATACTTTATAGCAATTTAGCATTAATCAACTTTCAGTAATAAAATTATCGATTAAACTATTCTGATGAATGCTTGCATCTGATTGGTTCTAAGGTGTTTTTTGATAAATGCATAACTGAAGTTCTAGGCAGGTTTTAACCACATTAGTTCCAGCACTGAATTATTTGTAGCTTTCAAAGTTCAAAACAAAATGCTTTGGATAAGATGCATAAAATACTAGTCCCACAGTATCAAGAGCGGTTTGAGGTAGTGATGTAACGGATCTAAAATCTCATGGTTTGGATCACATTATGGTTTTTAGTCACAGATAAAACCTTTTTATTTATTTATTTTTTTTATAAATCAGCCAAAAAGAGATGACAAATGTAATTTGCTTTCCATTTTTATTACAAAAACAGTACTACAAGAAACTTTTGGTTTTAACAAACACAACTTAGAACCTGTATTTTTTTTATTTATTTTTTATTTTTTTAAATGAAATGAAGAGTTCAGATGCAAAAGCCGCTAAACGCCACTTCCAAAAATGAGAACATCATTGAGCGAATGCTTTAGGCACGTAGTACATGTTCAACAAATATTTTTGCTTCAAATCATCTAAATCCCAGCGTCAGCCAATTCAGAAATAAGTTTGTTTGCACACACCACTTGCCTTTAACAGCAAAAGCTGCTATGTCCCGAGGACCTTTGAGAAGGTGCGAATCGAATCCCATGTTTAAATGTAACTGTGCTGGTATGCCGGCTTTCATGAGAAGTGTTTATTTCGATTTTAAAAGATTGAGTTTGAACCGCATGAGCCTGACTGACTGTCAGTGAATGGCAAATGAAAACGTCCTTTACCTCAACTGTGCACTATAAGAAAAAGAACACTCTGTACAGTCAATTGTAGCATGCATTCATCACTTTTTTTGCGCAGTGACGCTACTTTTAAATTAGTCTTAATTTACTATACATTAAACGGCAACTCCTGTTTCACGAAAGACCAAGTTAAGATGCCGTTCTTTTATCCCACATGGATGCTATGGGGATAAAACAAGAGACTAAGACCTTGAGTATGGTGAGGATGAATAAATGACCGCTTCTAAAAGTGTCTGAGAGACATCCGTTTTTGCCCAAAAGGCCGTGTTTTATTTTGGTAATGGAAGCTAATTTTTTTAAAGAAATATGATGAATAAAACTACATTATTTGTATTTCAATAAATCATATTACTTATATTAATGGACAATGCACAGATTTTTTTTATTTTTTTACACTACATTATTTGAATCCAACAAGCTTCGTTTACGATGTTTACATTACTTGCATTAAATCATTTAAATGACGACGATGTTAAGATTTAATGTACATTTTATTGTGATTTGATTTAATGCACTTACTTGACCGGTTTCATAAATTTTCCTTCTGCTTAGTCCCTGGTTTATCAGGGGTTACCACAGTGGAATGAACTGCCACTTGACCGATTTATGTACTTTTTAATTTTAGGTGGTTTGTGATATGTTTGGTAAAATCTCTAATTGCTTTTTAGTGTGGTGTTTGTTTTTTGCGCAAAAAAAAAAGCAGAAGTTGATTTGGCTGGTTTTGATGCAAGTGAAAATCTACCTTGTTAAAGAATTGTCAGAATTTGTATTTATTTATTTTTTTAAAAGTTATTTTATTTACTAGCTAATAACCTTGTCTATGAAAAAAAAAAAAAGTTTGAACCTAATTTATGAGGATGATAAATGCTCTTATTGCTTTCATACATGTGATTATAAATGTCGCGAGAGACTAATCTCTGTGATCGTTACAAATTTAGGATTAATCTAAACGTATATTAAAAAATCTGCGGGTTTGGTGTCTTCTAAACTGTGGGTCATGGTTCATACAAATCATGGATTAACGTGATCCGTTACATGCCTAGTTTGAGGTCAAAACATGACAAATGTCTTGAAATACAACATTTGAGCTGTGGTCACTTGTATAATTGGCTTGTCATTTTAAATGGATGGGTCACCCAGAAAATGTCAAATCTGTCATTTAATCGTCTTTTCATTGTTTCCAATCTTTTGACTGACTTCTGTTGAACACTAGATTTATTTTAAAGAAAGCTGGAAAATCTGTAACCATTAATTCATTTTTGCTTTACTATGGAAGTCAATGTTACATGCTTTATGCTTTTAAGAGTCTTTGTTCAAGAGAATGAAGAACCCTATAAAGGTTTGGAGCCACAAGTTTCTATTTTAATTTTGTTAGATTAACCTCTAATTATTCCTTGCTGAAAGTGAACTTCATAGAGGCCAATAAAAAGATCAATCTGAAATTTGAATGATTTTTTAATTTTTTTTTGTGCTCTCCAGGACCACACTAAGCTTATTTTGTGTCCACTAATGGGAGCAGTGACGTACATCAACGAGAAGCGGGAGTTCTATACCTACAAGATGACCTTAATCGAGGAGTTCGGCTGCTGTAAAGAGTTGGCTAGCCGTTTGCGTTATGCTCGCAACATGGTGGAGAAGCTCATGGCCTGCAAAAGCACCACAACAGCTGCTACTTCAGCACGCTAACCCACTGACGTCACATTGTATAGCTAAGAGTTCACCATCGGCTCTCACTTGAGTCTGAGGGCCCGTAAATATTCCTACAGCAAAACTTGAACAGTTTTCTGAGTTCTACACTATGATGTCCTCTTCTGGATCTGTTGTTTACTCTCTCGCTGTCGTTTGTTCTTCTGGGTTGCACGTCTGTGGCCATCTCTGTATCATGTGAATGCTCTTGTACATGTTTTAATATTTTAGAACCTGTTTCTTTCGACAGTTCTTTGTATAAAAGCTTTTGGATGAGAATCTTTTAATGTGTAAGAATATTTGAAATAATCTGGTATTCCAAAAATAAAGATCCTTTTAGAGAAATTTTGGACTGTTAGATACTATTAATGATAAATATGAGTTTATATTTGAGTGTTTAATTAAAATATTCATGTTTGAAAAGCTGAAGTTTCAGGATTTTAATTGATGACAACTTATTGAATGCTTGATTATGATTGGCTGATGAGCATTTATTTGCAAGTTAATGTAAAGCTTAAATGGTTCCAGGCAGATCTTGATCACATTACAGTTCCATATGAAGTGGTTCGATGTCAGTCAACAAACCAAAAGGCTTTGGAAGAGAGGTGTAAGAAAATAAATACTATATACTGGCGCTGTATGAGGACTAAAACCCGACTACTATTTCCTGAAATAAGTTCTCAACCAGGGGTTTCTAAACTTTTTGTCCTGCAGCTCCTAAAATAACAATGCCAGGGACTCTCGAGGCCCAATATCCTCTAAGGTGGTTCTAAATATACAAACCAAAATATACAAATCAAAAACGAGTAATGTATATGATTCAGCATAGCATAAACTTACCGGATATAAAATGAGAACTGCGTAGTCCAGCATTTTTAATTAGGTCCTCACTCCATTCAGCTCTTCTGATGGCTGTTAGCCAAAGACGTCTGCGGTTGACATTAAAAGCAGTGTGGTGTACGGTAAAATTTAAGTCTAAATTTAAGTTTTCGATTTTGGCCTCCTACCGTACAACATGACTTGTTGCTATTGCAACTGGTCTTTTTTTTTTTTTTTTTTATTCCGGTATGCGTGGTTGAACCAGTATGACGTCATGTGATGTAGATTGGTAATTCCCCTTTAGGCTGCTCTATTTTTCCTTTAATTTTGGAGAACGCCACTCAGAGATCCTCCATGTTCAGTTGTGGCCTGTATTTATTTTTAATCTAAGTGAGTGCTGTAAAGGTGTCAAATTTAAGGCCATTAAAAAGTCTTAAATGCTATTTTGCAAGTTATTAAATTTTATTTAATTTGTATTATGCAATGTATGGTTGTATGCTAAAGTTTGCCTAAATTAATCTGCAAATATCAGGATGCTGTGTAGTTTATGAAATCAATGTTATCCTACTAGATTTGAGATCATTGTTTACTGCAGTAACAAAGGCAACACTGTTATTTCTGCAGTTCTACAGGCACCAACCTGCTGATTTGGCTAAATTAAATCGATTTTTTTCAGTAAATGAGTAATGTTTTAGTTTTGGATTAGTTTCTAACATTAATATTTAGTAAATATACTGTAAGTTAAAATGTCGCCGGTGTATCCGTTTGAAACCTAAAGTGGGTAAAAAGTCTTAATGTATGGAAAGAGTCCTAAAAAAGGTCTTAAAGGGTAATGAATTTCACTCTCTGATTCCTGTATATACTCTGTTTAACCTGGTGCAATGAAACGTAATGACCCCTGGGGTAGCAATTCAATGAAAAAAAAAAAAATAGCATGTTGGGGTTTTTTTTTTTGTAACTAAAACTACTATTTTTATCTTCTGTATTTTATGGATAAAATGTCAATTTTAATAGTTTAATAAAATGAATTTGATTTTAGGAAACCTATGCGCGTTTTCTACAGGCATTACGATATATCGCCATTTTAGAGTGAGCAGCACAACACGCAAGCGTCAATTAGGCGCTCCCTGACCTGACTAATACTTTGATATCTGTATTATTTTATCAAACAAAGGGAATTTACATTTTTTTAAGTATCTTTACAAATCTTCACTTCAAGCACTGCATATTCTGGAGCATGTGTACTTCAAGACGGCATGCTCAAATAAGACAAAGTTTGGGTAAAAACTAAGGGTGATTCACTAGAAATGTTCATTAATAATGTGCTCTTAGGTATTAACTATACGCTCACCGGCCATTTTGCTGCAGTTCAAACCGAACATCAGAATGGGGAAGAAAGGTGATTTAAGTGACTTTGAACATGGCATGGTTGTCGGTGCCAGACGGGCTGGTCAAAGTATTTCAGAAACTGCTGAAATACACAACCATCTCTAGGGTTTACAGAGAATGGTCCAAAAAAGAGAAAATATCCAGTGAGCGGCAGTTCTGTGGGTGTAAATGCCTTGTTAATGTCAGAGGTCAGAGGAGAATGGCCAGACTGGTTACAGTTGATAGAAAGGCAACAGTAACTCAAATAGCCACTCGTTACAACAGAGGTATGCAGAAGAGCATCTCTGAACAATTTGCCTTGAGGCAGATGGGCCACAGCAGCAGAAGACCACACCGGGTGCCACTCCTGTCAGCGAAAAACAGGAAACTGAGGCTACTATTTGCACAGGTTCACCAAAATTGAACAATAGAAGATTGGAAAAATGTTGCCTGGTCTGATGAGTCGATTTCTACTGCGACATTGATATGGTAAGGTCAGAATTTTGCATCAACAACATGAAAGCATGGATCCATCCTGCCTTATCCACAGTTCAGGCTGGTGGGGGTGGTGTAATGGTGTGGGGGATATTTTCTTTTTTTTTACACTTTGGGCCCATTAGTACCAAATGAGCATTGTGTCCACTCCACAGCCTACCAGAGTATTGTTGCTGACCATGTCCATCCCTTTATGACCACAGTGTACTCATCTTCTGATGGCTATTTCCAGCAGGATAACTGGTTTCTTGAACATGACAATTTTGCTGTACTCAAATGGCCTCCACAGTCACCAGAGCTCAATCCAATAGAGCACCTTTGTGGTGGAATGGGAGATTCACATCATGGATGTGCAGCCGACAAATCTGCAGCAACTGCGTGATGCCATCACGTCAATATGGGCCAAAATCTCTGAGGAATGATTCCAGTACCTTGCTAAATCTATACCACAAAGGATTAAGGCAGTTCTGAAGGCAAAAGGGGGTCCAACTTGGTACTAGTAAGGTGTGTCTAATAAAGTGGCCGGTGAGTAGATAATCTTGATTTTGAGTTTGCCATTTTGTTTTCAGCAATCAAGAAATGATTGAGATGGACTTATTTGCATTTGCTAAATAATAGCACAATGTAAAATTACGGACTAGAAGCTGATTAATTTATCATGAAATTCTGGAAACATACAACAAAACTTCAAAGAAAACTATCGCAAAGATACTCCATCACTTAAACATTCAGTTTATTTAGTTTTGTGTGCAATAAACACAGAATTTAACTGTCAGAATTTTTTGTGCAGGGTACTTTTAGATGCTGTAGTAAAAAGTACCATGGTATGAACGATACACAATGGTAATTCAGCCTTTATTGAAGTACCTTGCAATTACCACAGTATGTGAACACCATCAGACATAACCAGTATTTTGTGTAATGGAAATCCAAACATACAACACCATCAATGTGAATATCAAGTATAACAGTTCTTGGGTCTGTGCCACTTTAACAAATAACCGCACAGACAGTCTTTTGGTGAAACATAATCAGTACATTAACTCTCTGTTGGGTAGAAAAACAAAGGCACTAATATGTTCTCACTTAGTTAATATCTCCAGTGGCAATAATCCTCAACGTTTAATTATTAAATTTATAAAAAGATATCTTATGAAACTATCAGTATAAAATTGAGTGTACAGCAGGCTGTGTAAATACTTAATGGAAACACCACATTAGAGCTGTAACACTGAGAGATGAGGATAAAACTGCAATGTGTGGCGGACAGTAACAAATCAGTTATAAATATAGCATGAAGCTGCAGTTAAAACCACACAAAGCAAAAGAAAAAACAACAACAATCGGTTCTAGTTGTTCTGATTGACACAGACACATTTAGATGTACACTTGGTGTACAGAATGATTTTTTTAGACCACTAATTGTTGAAGATCTTCATATATCTGCAGATGTCAATAAAAGTTGTGCTTGCTTTTATGATATCATTTTAGCATGTAACTCAGCTAAAGAATAGTTCAACACAAATTAAAATGATCTTTTTTTTAAACTGTTTATAACTGAGGTAACTCTACAATAAGGATACATTAATAATGATGTATTAATATGTACACTAAACATTATTATAAATAAATGATGAGTTAAGGTGTGCACTAATCATGAACTAACTTTAACTTAGGCATGGGATGATAACCGTTTTCAAGGTATACCGCTGTTTGGAAAAGCCAAGGTTTTAAAACCGTCAAAATATTCTGCAATACCATTCCTAAGGTATGTGTAAGATTTTTTTTATTTTCGTTTTTAGAGCAACAGTATCTCCAGCAGAAAAGATATTCAAAGATGCCGTTTTAAATAGTAAAAAAAATCAGTTTTTGAAACAAATGAAGACAGCAGAAATCAATAATTCATTTAGCCTGACATGTTTACTGCTCCAAAATATTTTAAATGTTACTCAAAATAAATTATATTGTGTTCAAACGGGAAAAAGTTGTAGTTTTTTACCCAGACATTTAAGAAGAATATATTTTAGAGCAGTAATTACAATACCGTGATATTTTTATCTAAGGTTATTATACCGTCAGAATCTTATATTCCCATGCCTACTTTAACTACAACAGTAGTTGAGTTCATGTGTGAGTAACGGTTGCCTTAGGGGCGATCATACCGAATGTGCTTTTGCCTTACAAAAACACGAGGCAGAAGTACAGTGCGTTTTTTAATGTCGTTTGGCAACAATAAATCAGCTGTGTATTGTGCGCGAGTGTTGCTGTTGATATTGATATAATTTAAACATTTAATAATATTGTGATATTCAAGATTTGTGAAGTCAAACAGTAAAAATAACAATAAAAAACAGTGACCACTAGTCTCTCTCCTCTATTTTCAAAAGTCTTCATAGTCATCTTGACAACACAAACACTGCTTTCACCTCAGAGGAAACCCCGCCTCTGCTTTCATTTGATTGGAGAATGAAAAAGACGCGACTGACTTAACGCACTTTTCCACTCAGAGTTTACTTTTTATCAACTACGAGTACGCAGCGGCAAAAACGTGAGGCGCAGCAGACGGTTAAAACGTGAGGCGCGCACGGTGCATAAGTAGCGTTCAAATTGCTTGCGTCCATTAGTAAATCATTTAAAAAAGCACCTCTCAACACAGCACGTTCGGTGTGATCGGCCCCTTAATTACTTGTTAGTACATCCTTGTTTGTTAATTAATGCTTAATTTAACCATCATGAACTCATGACATGTTAATGCATAATGATATCATGACTTTACTTGGACAGGCACATCACCATTAACTAGGGTTGCATTCGGTATCAATGGAATTCGGTACCAATCGATACTGGAATTTTATAAGTCTTTATTTGAGCACTGAAATGACTGTGATTATTGGCCATGAAGGTCATCAGTTCACCAAACTCACCGCTGTTTACTGGGTGTAACCACAGATACAGGGACACTGGAGCGTTACAAAGTCATGTCAATCAGCTGGTTTGTCTGTAAGCTGGCATACGAGCGATCCGCTGATGAATCGTGGCTTTAAAATGCTACAGTGTCCCTGTATCTGTGGCTGCACTCTGTAAACAGCCGTGAGATCGTTGAACTGATGGCCTTCATGGCCAATCACAGTATTTCTATTGAGCATGTGAACACAATGGCAAATTAGCACTGTTTAAGAACGAGCTCAACAGTGCTCAAATGTTAGTGGGAAATGGACATTTTTAAAATTTCAGTACCGATAGGTTCCGAATTCCAGTATCGTGACAACACTATAAATAACCCATACTTAACTACTCATGAACTTCTCATGCACGTCCATCTAGTGCATTTACACTGAATAACAACAGAAAAGTCTTCTGTCATCATCAACAGTTTAAACGCAGGAGTTCATGACTAGTTAAGGATGAGTTAATGGTGATGTGCCCCTCCAAGTAAAGTCATGACATAATTATACATTAACAGCTCCTGAGATAATATTGGTTACATTTAGGTTAAACTTAATGTTAATTAATACATTAATTAACAACATGTCCTAACAAGTAATTAAGGTAACCATGAACTCACGTCGTAGTTAAAGTTTGTTCATGATTAGCGCACGCCTTAACTCATCAATTCATAATCATGTTCAGTTGATTTATTAATACATCATTATTCATGTACTGTTATAGTAAAGTGTTACCCACTCAATGTAACAATAAAAAATCCCCCCTTTTGTGTTTCCAATTTTAATTTTGAGAAGAACTATTCTTTTATGAAATAAGTACCACATCGAAGTCTTTCTATTAAGATTATAAGGAGTCGGCTGGCGATTCAATAAAAGTCTGAACTAAAATGAACAAACCTGACAGAACAAATGCCAAACTGCAGGCTAATATCAGCTGATAAAAAAGTTGTGTTTTTTATATCTTTGTTATTTGGTTCACATCCTAAAACCAGCAGCCACTCTGTAAAAGCCCTGTAATACACACAGTAACTTACTGGTTACACTGATCTATAAAACCATGAAGTGCAATAATATCCTCCAATAGTATTGGCACTCTCTGTAAAATGGAAACCTGTGAAAAAGCTTCAGTATCGTTTAATATTTTGATCTTTTGAGTTTGTTTTTGAATGAGACTAGAAGACTTTTGTTCCTGAAAACCTTTCAAACTATTTATGGTGACGTCAGATGGTAGTTTTTAGAGCCTAAGAGACAAGTGTAATTCTCCAGGTGCGATTCTTGAAGATTTTCTCATCCTCTTAATAGTGTATATGAAGATAAACACACAGTTGAAGTCAGAATTTTTAGCCCCCCCTGTATACATTTTTTTTTCTCAATTTCTCTTTAACTTCATATTTAAAAACACATTTCTAAACATAATAGTTTTAATAACTCATCTCTAATAACTGATTTATTTTATCTTTGCCATTATGACAGTAAATAATATTTGACTAGATATTTTTCAAGACACTAGTATTCAGCTTAAACTGACATGTAAAGGCTTAAAGGTTAATTAGGCAAGTTAGGGTAATTAGGCAAGTCATTGTATAAGTCATTGATGGTTTGTTCTGTTGACTATCGATTAAAAATATTGCTCAAGGGGGGTAATAATATTGACCTTAAATGGTTTTAAAAATAATTAAAACTGCTTTAATTCAAGCCCAAATAAAATAAATAAGCCTTTCTCCAGAGGAAAAAATATTATAGGAAATACTGTGAAAATTTCCTTGCTCTGTTAAACATCATTTGGAAAATATTTTAAAAAGGAGGGCTAATCGAGTGTACATCCATATCCTCCATTGCTAATATTTACCAAGAAAACCAATATTTTCGGAGGACACTATATGCATAAAAAAATACATCTTCTCTCAGCAAGTCCAGTTGGATGTTTTCAGAGAAAGGACTCAGTAGCTCTTCACAATGAAATGTGCTCACAGTTCATCCAGTAGTGCAGACGGATGCAGTGTTTATTTGAGGATCTTGCTTTTCCTCTTCAGTCCGGTGCAGGAACAAACAGTGTGTCTCTACGGGCGTCAGTGATGATAGTACGGGTGGAAGGGTCTCTCTGGGGCACAGATGCTGAGCGCTGTGTGCGTATGGAGCAGTAACCGGGGGAACCGTGAGGTGAAATACGCCACAAAGCCATCGGGGACTTCACCGAGAGCAGACTGAACCTCCGGCGGGAGCTCATGATAATGGTGTTTCTGCAGGAAAACATTACAAGCTCAAACTGATTTTTACTTTAGTTTACATATTAATAAATAAGGCTGCATGATACTGGAAAAAACTGAACAGTGATGATATTTAGTTTTTCTGCAATATATATATATATATATATATATATATATATATATATATATATATATATATATATATATATATATATATATATATATATATATCTCAGAATCAGAATCAGAAAGAGCTTTATTGCCAGGTATGTTCACACATACTAGGAATTTGTTTTGGTGACAGAGCTTCTACAGTGCAACAGCATTACAGACACAGGACAAAAAACAGATAATAAATATATAAAAAAAAATAGAAGTAAGTAGTGAGTGCAAATATACAGATTGACAAGTGTATGTACATGTTTATTACTATATACAACGTTATATGTGCAGCTGTTATGTGCAAGTTGGCATGTAAAGTGTGTTGTTAAATAAGTGTATATGTGTATAAAAGTGTATAGCAAGTAGTGATGTTGGTTTCGCAATTATTATCATCAAGTGTTCATGAGATGGATTGCCTGAGGGAAGAAACTGTTTCTGTGTCGGGCTGTTCTGGTGCGCAGTGCTCTGTAGCGTTGACCAGAAGGTAAAAGTTCAAAGAGGCACAACACAACACACAACACACAACAGTTTTGTCTGGTTCTTGAATCTGATTGGTTAATTGCTGCGCGATATTCCGCCAGTAACAGCAATCATAAAAAATATTTACCGCCCCTTCACCCTTGTGTATTACTCCACCCACATACAGCATCAAGCAGAGGACACTCTACAGTTTGACAAATATTGCTGCTGTTGGACATCATAATGTACTTTTGAGGCTTTTTTTAGTCAAGAATGTAGTTGTTTAGATTGCAGATATGCAGTTTATTTATAAGTTTATTTATTTATTTTAAAATATTTATAATTTATGAGAGACAACGCGTCTGCAGCCATTAGCCTGTTTTTGAGCAAAGATGGTTGACATTGTCCATCCACAAGATGGCGACAGAGACCAATTAATAAGCCTTTAGAGGATGAAAAAGTATTTTTTTCTTTTTTGATGATTATATGATACCATATAATTGTATTGTATTGAGTGTGAGATGGGACTCGCATATCAGGAATGTGTGTTGTGTTGGCAGAAAGAAAGAAGAAATGCCCGCATGTGTTTAGCGTTTTTACTTATCGCAAACACAACAGCAATCTGGTAGTGATTGCGCTGCTTTTTTGGGGGGTATTTATTGTGATATCCAGATTGCAACAGAGAAATACTGTAGACTGTAATAGACTGTAATACTGTAAGAAGATATTTCTGTACACTGATTCATGCCGTTCAGCCTTATAATCTTAAAATGTGAGCAAAATCACCTGTTTTGTCATCACTTTAGATATTACACTAGAGAATCATTCAAATACTAGCTTTAAAGTAGGCATGGGCCGATATAAGATTCTGACGGTATGATAACCTTGGAGAAAAATATCATGGTTTCACTATATTTTGATTACTGCTCTATTATATATTCTTTTTAAATGTCTGGGTAAAAAAAACAAAAAAAATTTCCCCTTTGAACACAATTAATTTTTGAGAACCATTTAAAATATTTCGTAGCAGTAAACATGTCAGACTTAATAATTCAAATGAATGATTGACTTCTGCTCTCTTCATTTGTTTCTAAAACACAGATTTCTTCACAATTTAAAACGGCATCTTTGAATATCTTTTCTGCTAGAGATACTGTTGTCTTAAAAAACATAAATAAAAAATCTTACACATACCTTAGGAACTGTATTACAGAAAGTTTTGGCGGTTTTAAAACCTTGACTTTTCCAAACTTCGGTATACCTTGAAAACGGTTATCGTCCCATGCCTACTCTAAAGTGACGTTGGTGAATTGGTAACGGCTTCTGCTGTTCTGACGTCAAGCTGCAGATGTGTATGAATGGCAGAAGAAAGTAGTTCCTGATACAAAAGGGTTTTTAGACTCCCCGTGTTTGATTTTCTTTTTTATATACACGATAATGTCGTCAAACTGTTTTAAAAACGCAACATCACACTCATAGCAGTGCGATCTGGACGTATATCATGACTGGGGGGACACAAAGCACACCTCCCATCAGTGCCAATATTCAGATACATCACACTGCTACTCATGATATATATATATATATATATATATATATATATATATATATATCCAGAGTTTTGACCATTATGTTTTATTATAATTGATCATATTGCAATATATTAATTCATTATTCAAAATTCTGGGGGCAGTAAGAAGCTTTAAAGAGAGAATTATTTTATTTAGCAAAGATTAACTAAACTGATAAAAAAAAATAAGTGAAATCAATCAAATGAACTATAATGCTCACAAAAATAGTGTATTTTTTAATATATGAATTTAGTTTTAGATTAGCCTTAGTCAGCAAGTCTTCTTTCAAATTCATTAAAAATTACTTTACTGAACATTATATGGGTGAACATTATTCTATACTATATATTCTGTTATATTATATTATATACTATACTATTATATTATATTATATTATATTATATTATATTATATTATATACTATTATATTATATTATATTATATTATATTATATTATATTATTTATTATATTATATTAGCATAAACACATTGAAGTTCTAAACACTTACTTTATTCCTCATTGCTCTAAGTAGGTCTCTCACTGAGTTTCCTTTATATGTACGAAATTTTCTAAGATCTGCCAAATGAGAGAGAGTTATATATTAGACATGCAAATATACATGAATTGAAATTTCCACATTTTATACCATATATATATTTAATAATTCCTTTTCATTATATGAGTGTCAGTGAAATGAGTGCTGACCGGCCTGCAGTGGCGCTGAGATGTGCATTCTCCAGTTGGTTCTTACAACAGATCTGCCCAAGTTTTCTAGACGACCTACTATGGGGCTGTCTGGAGGCTCCTTCTCAATCCTGTCACTGACGTCCTACAGCCAAAACACAAGAATTGCACAGTAATCAACACTGCACCTTTTTCCTTCATTGCATTTGCGCACACAAACACACACACACAAACTTTTACGGCTATCTTTGTAGGAACTTTCTATAGACAGATTTTTTAAATGAATTTTTCTTCAGCTTACTTACAGCTTACCTGATACCTTATTTATCAGGGGTCGCCACAGCGGAATGAACTGCCAACTATTCCGTCATATGTATTAAATTGTAGCTGCCCTTCCAGTTGCAACCCAGAACTTTTGTTAAGGGGCTTTGACACAATCTACATTGTAAAAGCGCTATAGAAATAAACATGAATTGAACTGAATACTGGGAAACACCCATACACTCATTCACACACACTGATACACTACAGCCAATTTTGTTTATCCAATTCACTTATAGCACATGTCTTAGGTCTGTGGGAGAAACCGGAGCACCAGGAGGAAACCCACACCAACATGTGGAGAACATGGAAACTCCACACAGAAATGCCAACTGGCCCAGCCGGGACTCGAACCAGCGACCTTCTTGCTGTGAGGTGATAGTGCTAACTACTGAGGAATAGGAAACTACATTTTTACATGACATTTGTACAAATTACAAGCAGTTTTGCTCATGCGGACAAACAAAATGATATTTGGTCCTCATTATGTACTAGTTAAAGGATAGTTCACTCAAAAATGAAAATATCCTCACCATGTACTCAAACTCAAGCACTTCTAGACTCAATTTCTTTGCTCTGTTGTTGTCAAATGTATCAATTAAATTTTTTCCTACATCTATTTCCAGCAAACCTTTGAGTGCCGTTGAGGATGTTCTCAAACAGTGATGATGAAGCAATGAACTTCAGAGCCAATCACAGTTTTATCTGTTGAGCATGTGAACACGATGGCCAATCAGAGGTCTTTAAGAACCTCCTCAACAGTGCTCAAATATAAAGCAAGAAATGGATGTTGTTAAAAAAATCGTTAATAAAGTCGATAATTAGGGATCACCGTAGTTTCTTCTGTTGAACACACAAAAAAAGAAATTCTGAAGAATGCTGGTGAAAAGCAGCCATTAACATCTGTGGTAGCACAAATAATGTTACATCAATGACTGTTTTTCAACATTCTTCAAAATATCTTTCTTTGAGTTCAACAAAAGAAAGAAACTCAAGCAGGTTTGGAACAAGTGGAGGATGAGAAAATGTTCGGGTGAACTATTCTTTTAAACACGCACACGCACGCACGCACGCACACCTGAAAGAACTGCAGCTGTTTCTCTGGACTCCAGAAGAAGGGGTGTTTAAGAATTGACGCTGCTGAAGGACGGCTCTCTGGTTCTGCACTGATCATCCGCTCAATCAGATCTCTGCCGATCACGTCCTCTGCAAACACAATAAGCATTAAGACCAGAGATGTATAAAGTACTAGAAACCCAGACTTAAGTAAAAGTACAAGTGCTCTATCAAAAAAGTGACTTGAGTAGAAGTTGAAGTGCTCTTTAAGCACCGTACTTAAGTGGAAGTACTAAATTATTCAACATATTTTTTACTTAAGTATTGCAAGTAGTTTATTAAAAAATTTACTACTCAAATACTGAAATTAAAAGTAGAACTATTGTGTAATGTAGTTATTAAAGAAAGCAGTCAAAAAAGACATATTGATTTGCTTATTTTAAATATCTTTTTTGGGGCACGTGATCAAGCAGAATGAAAAGAACCATGGTTTACGATTTATAATATATATATATATATATATATATATATATATATATATATATATATATATATGTGTGTGTGTGGGTCAATCAAAAACACCATTCAGCGTGACACAGCCTTTATGATAGCCAGCTAGTTAACGTTAAGTGAACATCGCAGCATGTTATGAACTGCAGGTAGCTTATGTTAGTTAACTTCCAGCGCTCACGGATAGCTCAAACTGCTGTGTTTTGTGTATTATATTATTTTTAACTTGATATGTTTCTTCAAATTCGATGGTGAATTTTTGAAGGCCATTATTTTGCAATCTTTTGGGAGGCAGAGTATGCACTTCATTCTATTTTAATTGTCTTTCACTCCGACAAATGCAAACATGGACTCTAAATAGGGCCACGAGTGGTCTTTTTTCTCATCGCCATAAACAGTTGAAAGTGAAGGAGTTGAAGGTGGAATTTCTGGGTTTTCCATGTCAAAAACAAACTGAAGTGCTCTCAATGCAGGCAGGCAGCGCTGTCTTCTTTGATCGTCTGAATTTTAGTACTTAAGTACAGTAGTGAAGTAGTTCTACTCTGTTACTATACATCTCTGATTAAGACGATATAGCAAATATCAAGTATCACTGCATGCACACAACTGATTGAATTAAATATTTTTTAGCGGTTGAATTTCGATTTTTAATGATCAGTTATGAATTTATGAATTGACATCTGTACAACACTAGTCATTAGCTGATGCTAGTCATTTTAAAACATTCAGATGCAAACCCAAGTTAAAGAAAAAAATATAATAAATTCAGTGATGGGATATTTGTTCAATCAAATGTAACAAGAACGAAAAATGTTTGTTGTCAACTTCACTCGCAACGCATCACTCGCTCTAGATCACAAGGGTTATGTTTTTCACCTCAAGCCAACTAAATTTGAATTATTTGAATTTTAAGATGAATTCGCAAGCTCCGTTATTAGAAAAAAAAGACATGCAAACAAATTATCATTGATATAAAAATGTTTGTGAGAAATTTTACTAAAATTTGAATTCGTTCAGAAAAGGAAAGCACACATACACATACTTGAATGCAGAAAAACACACCATGTATATCCTCCATGAAGTGATCGAGGTTATAGACTCCAGAGAGGATGTTAGCCTGACGCCTCAGAGTGTCACCGAACGGATGCTGTCCTTTCGACGTCACATAATAAAACACACATCCGGCAGAAAAAATGTCCACCGCACTCGTCTGAAGAGAGAACAACAACAGGAAAAACAGAAAAGTATTGAATTTGAGTAAAATGTAGCAATAGAAATTTGAAAATCTGAAATATTCAGATTTTTATAAGAAATCAGCTTATACAGTTGAAGACAAAATTATTAGTCCTCCTGTAAAATGAGTTTCAAATAGTTCCAAAGTGATGTTTAACAGAGCAAGGACATTTTTTTACAGTATTTCCTATAATATTTTTTCTTCTAGAAAAAGTCATATTTATTTTAGTTTGGCTGGAAATTTTTTTTTTATTTTATTTTAAATTGAGGTCAATATTATTAGCAGCTTAAGACTTTTTTCCTCTTATTGGCTACAGAACAAACCACTGTTATCTAATGACTGGCCTAATTAACCTAGTTAAGCCTTTAAATTGCCTTGATAAACATAAATTGTATCTTGCAATATAGCTAGTAAAATATTATGGACTATCTTCATAGCAAAGACAAAACAATTTCATTCATTCATTCATTCATTTTTGCCAGATCGCCACAGAGGAATGAACTGCCAACTTATCCAGCATTTTGTTTTATGCAGCGGATGCCCTTCCAGTCACAACCCAGTACTGGGAAACACCCATACACTCTCAATTACACACACACTCATACACAATGGCCAATTTAGTTTATTCAATTCACTGATACCACGTCTTTGGTCTGTGGGGGAAAACAGACCACCCGGAGGAAATCCACACGAACATTGGAAGAACATGTAAACTCCACAGAAATGCCAACTGGCCCAGCTGGGACTCGAACCAGCAACCTTCTTGCTGTGAGGCGACAGTGCTAACCACTGAAAATTAAATTGGCTGTAGTGTATGCGTGTGTATGGATGTTTCCCAGTACTGGGTTGCAGCCGGAAGGGCATCCGCTGCATAAAACAAAATGCTGGATAAGTTGGCGGTTCATTCCTCTGTGGCGACCCCAGATTAATAAAGAGACTAAGCCGAAAAGAAAATGAAGGTATGAGTGTGTATGGATGTTTCCCAGTACTGGGTTGCAGCTGGAAGGGCATCCACCGTGTAGAAGATATGCCAGAATAGTTGGCAGTTCATTCCGCTGTGGCAACCCCTGATGAACAAAGGGACTAAGCTGAAGGAAAATGAATAAATGAATGAACTAGTTTCAATTCTCCTAAAATAAGTGTAAGACTTGACATTAATTATTAATATTTATTATGAACGGCACTATAAATACTTCCTGCTACATAATTATATTTTTTCATTACTTTATCTCTTTTGAATACTATTAAATTGAAAAGATTTGCTGTGGAGTGAAGGTAAAAACATGCAAATTCAGTAAAGCTGTACAGTATCTGTTTGTTACAGTTTACATGTGCTGTGTGTGTTTGTATGCATATTCACTAGCAGTCATACAGGGTTCCCTTTCGGAGCGTTTATGAGTAATTCAGGGGCGATCCAGCCTTCGGTTCCTGGTATCCCGGAGCGTAGGCTGAAACTGTGCCGACCATCTGGAAGCTTCTTACACAAGCCGAAATCTGAGATCAGCGCCCGCACTCGACCCAGTGCCCCGGGCAGAGACAGCAAAATATTCCTGGGCTTTAAATCCCTGTGGACTAAGAATGAGAGGGTCATGTGATTACTAGTGATGGTGTGCTGCTTACATGCAGTTACTCAATAGCAATTAATAACTATCAGAGCCATGTGCAACTGTGATGCATTTTGATGTACAGTTAAGTCAAAATTAGCCCTCCTGTGATTTTTTTTTTTATCTTTCTTTCTTTTTTAAATATTTCTCAAATGATGTTTAACAGTGCAAGGAATTTTTCACAGTATTTCCTATAATATTTTTTCTTCTGGAGAAACTCCTATTTGTTTTATTTTGGCTAGAATAAAAGCAGTTTTACATTTTTTAAAAACCATTTTAAGGTCAATATTATTAGCCCCTGTAAGCAATATTTTTTCAATTGTCTACAGACCAAACCATCTTTATATAATGACTTGCCTAATTACCCTAATTTGCCTAATTAACCCAGTTAAGCCTTTAAATATCACTTTAAGCTGAATACTAGTACCTTGAAAAATATCTAGCAAAATATTATGTGCTGTCATCATGGCAAAGAGAAAATTAATCAGTTATTAGAAATGAGTTATTATAACTATTATGTTTAGAAATGTGTTGAATAAAATCTGCTCTCTGTTAAACAGAAATTGAGGAAAAATATACAGAGGGGCTGATAATTCTGACTTTAACTGTAGTTTCAGAAAGGATGGAGACATATTTTTGTTGCTGACCGATGTTGAGGGAGTGCAGGTGACTGAGGCCACACATGGTCTGCTCCAGCAGGGACACTGGGTTCAGCTCTGAGTAAGGACAGCTCGGGTCTTCTACATACTGCATACAGCAACAACAGAAAAAACACAGAGCAGGACACGTGTGGTTATACTAGAGTTATACCAATTATACCACAGGCCAGATAGGATCAGATATGGTAATTTGATCAACCAAATCTTACTTGTTTATACTTTTTGTAATAAACATTTAAATCTGACCTTAATGTTTTTATTTTATTCTAACACATGTTTATTTATCTTAATGTTGGATTATTTATTTAAATTTTATGTTCTAAAATAACATAGTGGCTCAGTGGTTAGCACTGTCGCCTCACATCAAGAAGATCACTGGTTTGAGTCTCGGCTGGGTCATTTGGCATTTCTGTGTGGAGTTTGCATGTTTCCCCAAGTGCTCATGTGGGTTTCCTCTAGGTGTTTCGGTTTTCCCTACAGTCCAATGACATGCAGTATAGGTGAATTGGGTAAACTAAATTGGCCTTAGTGTATAAGTGTGTGTGACTGTGAGAGTGTATGGGTGTTTCCCAGTACTAGGTTGCAGCTGGAAGAGCATCCGCTGCATAAAACATATGCAGGAATGGTTGGCAGTTCATTCCACTGTGGCGACCCCTGATAAATCAGAAACTAAGCCGAAGGAAAACGAATGAATGTTCTAAAATAAATTATAATTAATAATACGTTTTATTTATTATTAATTATTGTTGATGCTTTTTTATATCTATATTTTTGTCTGTTTTTAATATCTAAATCTGAAACCATTTATTGCATATTTGTGCATTTTCACTTGAACATTTTCTGAACATAAATCTCTCTAATTTCATGTAATTTGTTCAGGTTTTTCCTAAACGTGTTCCATGATTTAATTGTAATACTAACTAAAGCTTCAAATAGTATTTGTTAATTGAAATACAGCTAAATATAGATAGATATCAGATAAATGTGGGTCAGTTGGCATTTCTGTGTGGAGTTTGCATGTTTTCCCCGTGTTGGCGTGGGTTTCCTCCGGGTGTTCCAGTTTCCCCTACAAGTCCAAAGACATGCGCTATAGGTGAATTGGGTAAGCTAAATTGTTCGTAGTGTATGAGTGTGTATTGATGTTGCAGCTGGAAGGGCATCCACTGCTCAAAACATATGCTGGATAAGTTGGCGGTTCATTCCGCTGTGGCAAGCCCTGATTAATAAAGGGACTAAGCCGAAAAGAAAATGAATGTGTATATATATATATATATATATATATATATATATATATATATATATATATATATATATATATATATATATATATATATATATATATATATCAGACGAAAAATGTAAACCTGATTTTAATTTTGATGTAAACCTGATTTGATCTGAAATGTGAACCTGATTTTAATTTAAAATGCCACAGTATCAACTAAATGAAGTACTCCGAAATACAAAATTGAAGTAAAAAATTACACCTTAATGTTAGGAACAAAATACAAATACGAAATAAATAGCTAAATAGAAAATCAAAAATATACAGTAAAAACAAAAGCTAATTGTAAATATTACAACTACTAGTATAGTATTTACTATCTAAAACAACACTGACACATTTAAGACATCTAAAATTGAAGTTAAAGATTACCTGTTGTGCAACCAGCCTAACCCTAACCCTATAAGCAAAAACATTTTAAGTATTAAAAAGTGTCTTTGTCTGTCATTGGTTGATTAACAGACAGTAACCTTTACATTCTGATTCTAACGTTCTAATTTTACTGTTTTATGTAGAGCAATTTCTTAAATCATGATAAAACACTTAAAACTGCATTGTTATTTTTTTGTGTTTACCATCCATAAAACTTCAAGGACAACACTTAATACACTTCACTGAACATGTACTGTATTATTGTTACATGTAAATATATATTGTAGAACTGCAGATTAACAATGTTTATATACTGCCAAACTTTGGAGCGATAATTATTGTGAAAAGCGCTATACAATACACATAATGTATAATGTAAGATATGTAATACAATATATACATATAAACTTAATTTGATTTGAATAGAATTTTCTATGCACACCCACACACACCTGCTGGAGTGTTGCAGCACACAGCTCTATGGCAATGTAAGTGAACTGTCTGTCCCGCTCTGTGCAGAAGTAACGGATCACATTGGGATGTTCGTCTGATTCCCGCAGAAGTTGAACCTCTCGCTCTGCAAACTCCACACACTCCGGCAGGATTCGCTTCACCGCCACACGTCGACCGTCAAAATGACCCCTGCATGCAATGCATGAAAGCAGTGAATTAAGTGTAATGAACAACTAGACTAGACGTGATGATATTTAGTAAAACAATAAATTGTGATCATGAAAATACAGTGAATAATTATTTACATTTTCAGAATGCCTTTAAAAGGCCACCTAGGATGCAAAATCTACTTTTGGAAGCTGTTTGGACAGAACTGTTTGTAAGTACAGTCAGGGGCATAGCTAGCAATTTCGAGCCTTATGCACCAAAATTAGGCATTAAAATAGGATCCAAATCCTAGTGATTTTGAGGCCCACCGCATCATGACGTAGGAGTGCGGATTGACTGACAGGGGCGTATTAACATCTCTCCATAGTAACATGTATAAACATGTCCACAGAACAGGATTTGCAAAGAAACTGGGATTAAAAGATCTGTTTCAACTCTCTGTGATCAGCTGCAAAGTTTAAAACGTTTTCATGACAGTGCATGTGTGTAATAATGTAAAGACGGTAAAATCGCCATGTAATTCTCAACCGGTGTGCTGTAGTGTCAATTCAACAATATGTACAAAGAGCAACAATATACAAAAGCAAAAACAGTGCAAATTTACACGTGTGTGTGTGTGCACTGTAAACTTTGTTACGCCATTTGTCTGTGACTCATCATTTCAGAAAGGCTTGAATAAATTCTAGATCAACTAAATTTGTTAATATTTATCAATCTTAGGTGATTTTAATTTCTTAGTTACATTTATTACCTCATTAAAATCAAAAGTCTTGGCGGTTTTATTTAATGGAGCTAATAGCTAACAAAATTTAATTGCATTTTAAGCTAACATTATCATAATAACTGTCTATTTCTTACTGCTGATGTTACTTAAAGAATTATCTAACATTTACTAGTGAGTTTTTATTGTAAACTGTTACATATTGTACTTTATAATCCTTTTGTGCTTTTATTTGGTTAATCCAAACATTTACATACAATAAGTTCAATAAGTTAAGGTCGTATATTGTGAGTTTCATCAATTATCAAAAATTTGACACCGTCACATCATGTCTATGAATAACCAACCAATCAAACAAACCAGTATAAAAAAAGAGTACCCACCGAAACACGAATGTTCCCTCTGTCCCATGACCCAACACCTCAGCGGGACTGAAAGAGACTTTACCAACTTCCACCACATCAGCCTGTTCATCTAAAGAAGAATATGCATCACAATTTAAAAAACACCAATTAAAATGCACAATATATCACAAAAAGATAATAAAATATATAATAAGCAATAAACAACATATAGATTTGTAAATTAATTAAACTATATATTAAGATAAGGGGGGAAAACTATGGGAATCACTGGTAAAACACAAGCAGCAACTCATTTCTGTGTATTATTCATAAATTGATTCTTGCAATATTGTAGTCGATAATAGATTGAACAGATTTGATTTGATTTCTATTTACACAGAAATTCGAATTTTGTTTTGTGAATGAAGCTCAATGGTTCTAATGAAGATATAGAACTGATTTCGTACTCTGTGACTGGCTGGCTGCTGTTACAGGGGCAGAGTCTTTGCTTGAGAATGGCTGAGTTTGATTGGATGCAACAGAACTGGTCTTTTCTGAGTGGCTGCTGTTGCTGTAAGATGAAGTTGAGGCCGGAGTGTTCAGTTCTGTTGAAGCGCTGTAATTGGTCAGACCAGAAAGAGGGGTGGAGCCCACTGGCTCATCAGATCTTTGGGATTTTCTTACAGGCTGAAAAATAGAAAACAGATTTTTTTTTAAATATTTGCTTCAGTTGTTAAGCTTTAAAAAATGTCATTTAGCATTATTTTCCCTCTTATATTAGATTTGACTACATATGATCATGATCATATATTCTTTTATATAATTTAATTATATAAGTACATTTCAGTAAGTGTTGTTTCATTTTACATCTGTTAAAGGTCACAATGAAAGACGTTTAACCAAAATGCCAGAAAATATTGTTTCTGCTATGTTTTAAAAGAAGCAATTTTTGAAGAACAGCTGTTAAACTGGTTACAAAATCTTACACTTACCAATGCCTCTTACACTTGACAAAACTTGTAATTAAGCTTATATTGTAGGCTATCAACAGGCCTTATTATATAATAAGCTTGACCAATAAAGGTAATCTTATTTTAATAAAAAATTTTTTTACTGAATTATATTAAAATTAGTAAATTTAGTTAAATAAATTTGAAATAAATAATATATATTATTATTTTTTTTTAAATTAGGTGAACTTATCAAATATTTATAAAATATTAATTCATTTTGTAGCAGCACCACACTGTCCACAGGCAGGACCGGACTAAATACACATTGGGCCCTGGGGCTATACCAAAAGGGCTCCCATTTAATTTTTTGTACCTCACAAAAGTATATATATATATATATATATATATATATATATATATATATATATATATATATATATATATATATATATATATATATATATATATATATATATATATATATATATATATATATATATATATAGTTGTTGTTGTTATTATTATTGTTATTAGTAATAGTAATTTACTAATTAATATCTAATTTTCCACCATTTGATTTATATTTGATTATTATATATATTTTTCTATTTTTTTAAAATAAGCTTTACAAGATTAAGTAATGATATAATATGAACTTTAAAGTTCAAACAGGCTGCAAAAATCTGCAAAACAAAAAACATTTGCAATACTTCCTAAATTAATGCTTTATAATAAATACTTTGAAAAGGGGTTTATCTTAAAAAAAATTCTTCAGCTGACCATAAATCCCTAATGATAGGATATCTTAAAAAAACATGCTTCTAATATCCAAAATATTGTGGTCTTCTGAGTTACAGAAGGCTAGCATCCTTTTTTTATTTATTTAATTTTTGCATCAGATATATTGTCTGATGAGCGCCGGATATATTGTCGGATTATTTTTGTCGTTTTTATAAAAGGGGCAAAGGAAACATTCATTAAAAAGTTTGCTTTTCATCTAGTTCAGTTAGACTTACTGAAAAATCATAACCGAGTGTATTTACTTGAAAGACATACTTCGAAACAATAGACATTTTGATAACTGCTTGTGTAGCCTATTTGATTTTGTTTACACACTGTCTTGGTTATATTGTGTAATTTAAGGATTGTGTGGGCGCACGCTGATTTTTTGAGTCCAGCTGTAACCGCTGCGAGGCCGAGTGTGCGCTTCAGTAATGAATCCATTCAGCATGTTTCCGCCTATCCCAGCTTTTGTTACTACATGTAAAAGTTAATCAATGATGAAGACTGTTTGAATTTTATTCTTTGTTCTACGACAAGCTTGGTTAGCCTACCTTTGACTGGACGGTTCTCTCGGTAGTGCTGAAA
Organism: Danio aesculapii; assembly: GCF_903798145.1. NCBI lineage: Eukaryota > Metazoa > Chordata > Actinopteri > Cypriniformes > Danionidae > Danio > Danio aesculapii. The sequence continues at coordinate 52,103,236 of NC_079435.1, read as the reverse complement.
TAATAAAAATTTGCACATCTGATCACCTTTATGGGTGACTAAAACAGGGCTATTCAGTATTCTGATTGAGCTACAGCCACTCTGAGCCCCAGTTTAGCACCGGCGTCACTGTTTTTGAACAGCAACGAACCTAAAGGAATACTTCACATTATCGACTAGAGAAAGCATAACCAATCATCAGCCAATCAAGGGCCCCCTTCTCCCGTGGGCTCTGGGGCTTCAGCCCCACCTAGCCCTTATATTAATCCTGCCCTGTCCACAGGGTGCTTTTTGAAGATGTCAGCAACTGATGAATGACTATCAGTTTTTTCTGTCTTTAAAAGAAGGTCTTGATCATGTTACACCGAATGACGTCTAACAATCTGCATATTTAGGATAAAGGACCCCTAAGACATCATACAGACAGCAAGTGACTTTAGATGAGCACTGATACTCATTCATTTAAAGTAGGTATACTCAGTAAATGTCTTTCTGACCCATTTGAGCAGGAAGGTGATCCAGGCTCCCAGCAGCAGCGTTACCACCAGCACCGTCATGGGCTCAGAGCTCAGCGAGTCCGGCAGCACAGGAGAAGAGCTCTGCTTCCTTACTGGTGGCAACTGGAAAACACACAGAACAGGACAGGTTTGTGCTTGACTGTTAGGAAAGCTTGCCGTTTCACCACACATGAGATTTTCAAACTAATTATAGTTGAATTCAGAATTATTAGATACAAAGACTTGTAAAGATGACTTTAGACGCACTGGGTGTGAGGGAGAGCGGAAAGAAGAGCCGGATCCTCGAGGTGGGATGACATCACCAGAGCGCTGCAGGTTCTCTGGGAAATCTCTCAACATGGTGGTGTGAGCCAGAGGAGGGATTTCATGATGACCTGTTCATATACATACATACACACACATACAGTTGAAGTCAGAATTATTAGCCCCCTGTATTTTTTTTCAGGTGGATATCTATCATACCAATGAGCAGCCATTGATTCTGTAGAGAGCTGCTGCTTCCTGGTGGATATTTGACGTCAGTACTGGGTGTGATCTCACACTCGGGCCGTCCATTACCCATTGTGACGCCTGCTGTCATCGGCCCCTCAATTCGTGCAAGAGTGAGACCCTTAGGCTGCCGTGAGTACACAATATGGTTAATCAGACGGAAGTTTTACTACTGGTTTTGACCAATGGAGAGCTGAACTTACCACTATTGCGACACCTTGATGGACAAGGGAGGCAGAAGCATACAGATGAGACTCCGTCTTGCCAACATACAGAGTGGGACTAGCAAAATATACACACAAACAAATATGCTTAATTCAATATGATAACAAAAACAAAGGTAGCCGCTTTTAGAAAGAGACACAGGTTTGACATCAAATGCTAAGTTAATAAAGTCAGGATTTTAATTTCTGGCTGTATTATCATTTTTGTAGATTTACATTTATCCAAGGTAAAAAAAAACAACAACTACATTTTCCTCATTATTTTTAAATAAAAAAAATTCCAGCTATTTTCCCAAAGTGTCTGAAATGGCTAGTTCAAGGATCCAGTCTGTCTAAAGTTAGACCCCTTTTTTTTTTTGAGAGTCTTCTCTGATATGATTGGTCAGATGGTCCAGTCTATTGTGGCTGGCCATCCACTTACAGCATTTTACACCTAATCAAACACCTAATACCATCTGAATTTTAGCCTTAAATACAGCGATCATACGTCCTCTTTTTTTTTCCCTGACATGTGCTCTTTTTGGGACTTTGGGAATTTGTCTGGCTGGGATTTCTCAATCTAAAATGATCTGGTTTTGCTTTCTATAGTAGTCGTTAATCGTATTCATTCATTTTCCTTCGGCTTAGTCCCTTTTTTATCAGGAGTTACCATAGCGGAATGAACTGCCAACTATTCTGGCATATGTTTACCGCAGCAAATGCCCTTCCAGCCGCAACCCAGTACTGGGAAACATCCATACACTCTTGCATTCACACACTCATACATTACAGCCAATTTAGCTTAGTCGATTCACCTATAGCGCAATAAAAATAGTCATCATAATTTCCTTGAGTGCACGCCTCAATGTCTCGCGCCCCCCTAAATAGGTGCTGGTGCTCCCCTGGTGGGGCGCGGCCCACAGTTAAAAACCCCTGATCTACAGAACAAACATTGTTATACAATAACTTGCCTTATTACCCTAACCTGCCTAAGTAACCAAGTTACACCTTTAAATGTCACTTTAAGCTGTGTAGAAGTGCCTTGAATAATATCTAGTCAAATATCATTTACTGTCATCATGGCGAAGATAAAATAAATCAGTTATTAGAAATGAGTTATTAAAACTATTATGTTTAGAAATGTGTTGAAAAAATCTCTCCGTTAAACAGAAATTGGGGGAAAAATACAGGAGGCTAATAATTCTGACTTCAACTGTATGAAGGTTCAGGCAGTTCATAATCTGTTCTTTCTTTTTTCAGACATTAACTTTGATGTTTGAAACTTTTTCTTTGAGACTTTTTCAGTTTACAAGCAGCTAACATGAAAGATAATAACCAAAGAAGCGCATTTTAAATAAATAAGTTTTTAAAAATGTGTCATGGTCGGCGCCAATAGCCTAGTGGTTAGTTCGTCGACACATGGCACTGAGGTGTTTACGGAGACCTGAGTTCGATTCTCGGCTCGAAGTCCTTTGGCGACCCTTTCCCTACCTCTGCTCCCTATACTTTCCTGTCTCTAAATCCTTACTGTCTTATCACAAGAAAGGTGAAAACCCCTAAAAATAATTATTTTAAAAAAAAAGTATCATGAGACTGTCTTACACTAGCTGAGTCTTCGTGCTGTGGCTCTCCTTTGTGAACTGGTAGGTCCACTTCATGGTGTGGGACTGTGTGTTTTCTGCGGTGAAGGTCAGATAGCGCAGGGTTTCTGTTGCGACAGTCAGATGAGGAGCTCGACGGAGACTGTCCTGACTCCACAAGTAAAATCCAGCCACCGGAGAATCAAATTTCTGCATCCACAAAACCTCACCAGAGTCTCGATCCACCGTAACCACTAGACCATCGCCACTCGATGCAAAGTGCGACATCTCTGTGATAAACAGACATACGCAACCATGATGTAATCAAAACAATCACAACTAATATCTGTTCTATATATACGGTTAAAGTCAGAATTATTAGCCCCCTGTTTATTTTTTTATTTTTACAGCACATTTCTAAACATAATACTTTTATTAACTCATTTCTGATAACTGATTTATTTTATCTTTGCCATGATGGCAGTTAATAATATTTTACTAGATATTTTTCATTCTATACAGCTTAAAGTGACATTTAAAGGCTTAACTAGGTTAATTAGGCAAGTTAGGGTAATTAGGCAAATCATTGTATAAAGATGGTTTCTAGGACAATCAAAAATATTGTTTGAGGGGGCTTATAATATTGATCTTAAAATAATAAAAAAAAATTAAAAACTGCTTTTATTCTAGCCAAAATAAAACAAATAAGACTTTCTCCAGAAGAAAAAACAATTATTGGAAAAATTCCTTACTTATCAGGGCTAATCATTTTGACTTCAACTGTATATAAATATCTACAATCATGCATTGTGAGAAACCTACTATATTCATATTTTTTGTCATCATATAGAGGAGCAGAGTAGTCGTTGTATGTGGCATTCCAGCGGAGCTCCTGAGTCTTCGTGTCATACATGGTGATCATATATTCTGCAGAGATAAACATGTATGAAATGCATCTGAATAAATAGGCATAGAAATGAATGTGCTGTGTGTGTGTTCAAACCTGTGCGACCGATGTACAGCAGAGGTGCAGAGGGACAGATGGAGTCTGAAGACGAGGTGCTCAAACTTGTCTGTTTTTCACCTGTCTGAGGATCGACCACAAACCAGGTGTCCTGTTTTTTACCTGGGAATACACAGAGTTCAATAAAGGAGAGCATACAAGGATGTACAGCTTTTTGTCATTTTATAACCATACAATCAGGCTTCCCACACCCCTTAACTAATGCTATCCAGCAAACAGTAGAAACCACCAAACTGAGTCAATTATGTGTTGTAGTAGTCTGCAAAAACCGAATTGAGATTAAAGGCAACAGGCCAAAACACTGTTTTCATGCACATGTCAGTTTTGTGATTTTGGGCTTCATAGTATTTATCATAAAGTGTTTGTTTTTTTATTATAGAGGAAAGGGAACATACATAATACAAGGATAAGTCTGGCTTTTTGTAGAATTTCAATTATAACACATGTTTCTTTTTATTAAATCAGCTTTTTCTCCTCCACTATGTCATGAATCTAAATTCCAGCAGCACTTACACACACAGTTTTAGTCATATTGGTATGCTGAGGGTTTTTAAAAAGGGATATGTTAATACATCATTTTATTCTACAACATATGTGAAAATATATTTTGTTCTTTTGCTGGCAGCTAGCTCTCTGCAACTCTGAAGCTGAGCAGGGCTGTGCCTGGTCAGTACCTGGATGGGAGACCACATGTGAAAGCTAAGTTGCTGCCGGAAGTGGTGTTAGTGATGCCAGCAGGGGGTGCTCAACCTGCGGTCTGTATGGGTCCTAACACCCCAGTATAGTGAAGGGGACTCAATACTGCTCATAGAGCGCTGTCTTTTGGATGAGACGTTAAACCGAGGTCCTGACTCTGTGGTCATGAAAAATCCCAGAATGTCCTTCGAAAAAGAGTAGGGGTTTAACCCCAGCATCCTGGTCAAATTTGCCCACAGGCCTCAGTCTATCATGGCCTCCTAACCATCCCCATATCATAAGTGGCTTCATCACTTTGTCTCCTCTCCACCAATCAGCTGGTGTGTGGTGTGCGGTCTGGCGCAATATGGCTGCCATCGCATCATCCAAGTGGATGCTGCACACTGGTGGTGGATGAGGAGATTCCCCCCATTGTGTAAAGCACTTTGAGTGTCCAGAAAAGAGCTACAGATGTATATAAATGTAAGGAATTATTATTATTATTATTATTATTATTATTATTATTATTATTATTTACAGTACATTCAGAATTATGGACTGATTGAAATAAACCTGAAAACTGAGTCAGTAAAAAAAACCTTTGACTATAAAGTTTAAAAAACATAAACAAGAATTTTAAACCTAACTTTGTCATTTTTTGACAAGAAATGAATGCAAATTATTACAGATTTAATTTTTTTTAAATTAGAATTGGTGATACTTTATTTTTTAGGTCCCTTTAACGGATTTTGTTAAATTTAGGTTACATTGCATCTACATGTTGACTAATTCTCATTAGATTATAAGTAGGCTGTTAGGTTGGGGTTAGTGTAAGTGGACATGTTCTAGGAAAGTTTCTTATAGTCAGTTGAATGTGTTGAAGAAGCAGTATCAGCAGATATTAAGCAGTCTACTATCACTCAAATGAGAAGTAATTGGCATGTAGCTGCAATGCAACCTTTAGTAAAAAAAATGTGCAATAGGGACCATCAAGATAAAGTGTTACCTACTTTGCATATTTAAACAATATTTTGATACTTAATGTTATACTTATATACAGTATGTTGTGTTACAATTATTATAAATATTTTTAATTCTTAATGTAATCAGTCAAAGAATGGTGATAACCATTGTTTTTTTTTTTACGTTATTCACCTGAAGCATCTTGCCTTAACATTATATTAATATCCATACCTTTTAGCATTTATTTCACCAAATAAAATCTAACTTGACCACAACAACCCTTCACACAAAACACTGTTATCAAACACAGATTTGACATCATAAAAAGGTTTGCTGATACCAGTGTAGAGCACTCCATCTGAGCTCCTGCAGGGAGACGACTGCACCAGCTCTTGAATAGTGAACGGCAGTTTCTGCAGAAAACATTCATATAAATGTCATGAGCTGCCACTCTCTGATAAACACATCCACAGTTATGCTCACAACACTCACCATCAGACCTTCTTTCCTCTTTCCTCCGAGGACATACAGACTGCCGTCATTGGGGTCTGGTAAGAAGCCTGGCCTAGAGGAGGAAACAGGCAAGACTTTAACGTTTGATCCAAGAAAAGTGGGCATTACAAACAAGACTGAAAGCAGACCTAAATGCAAGACTGAACTTTTTTTTATTTGGCCTAAGTCAGAGATTTTTCAGTGTTAGGTGGTCTGTGGAAATGTTTGCTAAAAATAAAATGAAATGCCATTTTAACAGTATACAATTGCTCTTTATACACTACCTGACAAAAGTCTTGTTTTAGAAACAATAAATACTAACTGGACTTTTAGTTGATAATTTGCTATCAGAAGTGGCTTATATGAAAGGCAAAAGCCTCTAGATTACGCTTGTTTTACCAAAATTAAATATAATCATGCCTTGATTTTTAATTATTTAATTAGGACAGTAAGTTCTGACTTTGCTTAGACAAAAGTCTTGTCACTTAACAGAAATAATGTCCAGTATAGAATATAAAGTCATGGTGCAGTGGAAAAAGAATTAATATTGTGTATGACTCCCATGAGCTTGGAGGACTGCATCCATACATCTCTGCAATGACTCAAATGACTCATTAATAAAGTCATCTGGAATGGCAAAGAAAGCATTCTTGCAGGACTCCCAGAGTTCATCGAGATTCTTTGGATTCATCTTCAATGCCCCCTTTATCTTACCCCAAGCATGCTCAATAATGTTCATGTCTGGTGATTGGGCTGGCCAATTCTGGAGCACCTTGACCGTCTTTGCTTTCAGAAACTTTAATGTGGAGGCTGAAGTATGAGGAGAAGTGCTATCGTGCTGAAGAATGTGCCTTTTCCTGTGGTTTGTAATGTACTGGGCAGCACAAATGTCTGGATACCCCAGGCTGTTGATCTTGCCATCCACTCTGCAGATCTCTCGCACACCCCCATATTGAATGTAACCCCAAACCATGATTTCCTTCACCAAATTTGATTTCTGTGAGAATCTTGGGTCCATGCGGGTTCTAATAGATCTCCTGCAGTATTTGTGATGATTGGGATGCAGTTCAACAGATGATTCATCAGAAAATCTACCTTCTGCCACTTTTCCAAATGGTCAACTAGAAGTCAAGTTATTATTGTTGCTCTTACAACTGGGATGGACAACAAGACTTTTGTCAGGTAGTGTACATGAAAGATGACTTCTATTTTAGGAGTAGGCCCTTGCACAAGGATTACTACTTTTGAGGCTCCATAGCACATTTATTATTACCATAGTTATTAATTTATAATTAAAAAAGTTAAACTAAATAAATTTAAAAAACAAGCTTTTCTAATAATCAAATAATAAAAAGAAATGTTTCCTGACACTGAAGACTGGATTAATGATGCTGAAAATCCAGCTTTGGGATTACAAGAATAATGTGTTTTTTTTCACATATTGTAATACATTTTTAAATTCTAATCATCATATATTTGCAGATTTGGTGAAAATAAGAGTCTTTTACTTAAACTGAAAAAGGTGATTTTCTGAACTTTTGAATGGTAGTGAATATTCATGTGTTTTCTGAAGCTGTTTAAACACTTACTCTTGGAAATACTCTGGAACCTGTATAATGGGATCTGGAAGAGAAAGTGAAATGGTTATGAATGTTTTTGGTCAACCCAAGCTCATGCTGATTACATTCCCCTATATACACTTCTGTAGAGTCCCAGGAGCTTTGTTTTTTTGCAGTTTTTGTTTTTGCCACCAGAGGCCGATGTGTACACTTTTTCCAATCTCAAATTTCTCTCGTTTGTGCCATTCGCGCCTGCTGTTCTCGCGTAAATCCACAAGAGGCCGCTGTTGACTGACTGACTGACCGACCAATTGATTAACCCACCCTCTCTTTTCCCTAAACCCACCCAATAGTGTTTAAAAAGCACAGACTGACCAGCACCTACCCCCTTCCCTAAACCTAATCGACAGTTTTAAAAAGCAATCCAGAACAAGAAAAGCCCTCGCCTGATTTTCACCACGTTTTCAGATTTTACCACATTCCCATCCTGTTATTTACTTGTTTATTTTATTTTTTGAATTCTGTTTTTGTCTTAGCTGCTTTCTGGAACCATTCTTCACCAGACCTGAACCCCGTTGTCAAAGTTAACTCTGTTCTGTGTCTCAAGTCCGCCGACGTACGTGGCGAGCTACTGGTCAAACTGGTAACAGTGGGACAGCCGTTCATACAGAGGTCATCGGTCAGCTGGTAAGCGCGAAAAGGAATGGCTTCATACCACCCCGTAGCGTTCATTTTAAAGACTAAATGCAGCCATACATAGCTCTGGCTACATAATTTGCAATCTCCAGAAATATATATATAGGGCAACGTTTTCCGAATGAGCCTGTTGATTTTGGCACACAATAAAACAACAATTGCACTACTTTTTTTTTTTTCAAAACAGCACTACTCCAACATAATACCATTCTTTTGTGATATACATAATACCATTTAGAAGTGAGTAAACCTGTTGCTTTAAAAGTGATTAGATGACTTTAAAAGAGTGAGTAAACCCATTGCTTTTAAAGTGATTAGATGACTTTACTTTAAAAAAATTTTTTTATTTTTAAGTAAATGAACTATGCATAATTAAAACTACGTCATCTTAAGTCAGCTTAAAGGAACACTTCACATAAAGGAACACCATTTTTAAAGGCTCATTTGCTTTATTAAGTTTTTAGTTTTCTGGGTCTGGCAGGAGCAATTTTAGCTTAGCTTAGCATAGATTATTAAATCAGATTAGCCCATCAGCATCTCACTCTAAAAAAACCAAAGGGTTTCAATAATTTTCCTATTTAAATGCTGACTCTTCTGTTATTACATTGTGTAATTATGACAAATTGCAATTTTCTAGGCTGATATTGCTAGGAACTATATTCTCATTCCAGTTTAACAATGATAGTGCTCAGATTCCAAGCTGCTGATGCAAGTGCAGGGCTTGATGATGGGGACTATTTTCATGTGCTGCGTAATATTATTGTGCCTGCTGCAGCCATGGTGTGGCAGCAAAGTTCCATGACTAGTGAGATGCTAATGGTCTAATCCGATTCAATGATCTATGCTAAGCTAAGCTAAAAGTGCTATTGCTGGACCTGGAGATCAGCTGAATGGATTAAAAAAATGGTAAAACTCATCTGCTTAAGTATAAGGGAGTTGTAAAATGAGCCTTTTTTTTCTAAAATTGAGTTTTCCTTTAAGAGTTCCAAGTTACAGTGGGTTTACTCTTTTTACAATGGGTTGACTTTTTTAAGAAAAGTCAACTTGTTGCTTTTAAGACAATGGGTTTACTATTTTTTTTTTTTTAAGTAAAGTAACTAATGGCTTTTACTGTGTATTATCACTTGTCATAATGCACATATACATGCGTACCTTCCTTCAGTGTCCATTTGATGTCTCCAGTCTGTTTGCTGACGGCATGCAGACTTCCATCCAGTGTAGAAACAAAGAGCAGAGACTCGGGCAGAGAGACGGAGCTTCCTCCCTCACACTGAAAGGAAAACCAGGAAAACACCTTTTCACACACTGCAGATATCAGACTATTTAAAACTCATTGCTACCTGATATGTAGCTGTAAATACACACAGTGTGTGTTCTCTTGAGGGCGTTGTGGACAGGTTTGGCTACACTTGTGACACACAACAATTTTAAAACCATTTAGCCTATTATCTTATAATGTCAATGTGTCTGTAAGGGTTATAATAAACAGAGGTATAGTAAATATTATCATTAAGTCTGAAAACTATAAGAGGTCTTCATTGTAGTGCACCACAAGAAATCATTCTCCTGCTCAAGTGTTTTTGTCCTATTGTCTAAAAACAGATTTACATGTGGATTTACACAGGACAATGTACAAAATGCAGGGTTTCACACAATTTCTTCACGTTTTCCCAACACAAATCGATTAAGTTAACTGAATTGTTTTTACAAATTTAAGTTAATGGAACATAAAACAATTAATTTATCCCCCCAAAAAACTAAAGTATTGTGTTGATTCAGCTCATTTTAAATAAGTAATTTGAACAAATAGCAAAAACAGATTTTTATTTTAATTAAGGTACAACAATTGTTAGATTTTACAGACATTTTTAAGATTAAGTCATGATAACTGTTGACAAAAAAAGCTCAAATATATCAAGATACATTTATTGGTAACATTTTAGTTTAGGTCACAATTCATTGCTATTAACTACTGGCTTTTTACCTATATTAGAAAGACATTAACTGTTCATTAGTAGTAATAAAGTCTGCTCTTATTCTGCATCCCTAATCCTATTCATAAACCCAACTTCTACACTAAAAAATACTAGGTTTCGCCCAATTCCTTCATGTTGATCCAACACAAATTGATTAATTTAATGAAATGTAATCAGTTTTTATATTTTTTGTTTTTATTTTATTTATGCTTTGCTCTTTTATTGCGGTTTATGTAAAGCACTTTGAATTGCCACTGTGTATGAAATGTGCTATATAAATAAACATGCCTTGCCTAGCCTAATCGGTTTTACAACTTTAAGTGGATTGAACATAAAACAATTAAGTTGTCCCCCAAAAAACTTAAGAATTGTGTTGATTCAGCTCATTTTAAACAAGTAGTTTGAACAAGCAACAAGTCTTTTTTTTAGAGTGTACCTTCTAACTTTTAATAAACTGCTAATTAGTTATTTATTAAGCTGTTAGTAATGGTTTGTTATTACCATGAATTGTGACCTAAACTAAAGTGTTATAGGGTGACATGGTAGCTCAGTGGTTAGCACTGTCGCCTCACAGCAAGAAGGTCACTGGTTCAAGTCCATTAGTGTGTGGAGTTTGCATGTTCTTTCCGTGTTGGCGTGGGTTTCCTCCGGGTGCTCCAATTTCCCCCACAGTCCAAAGACATGCGCTTGATAAAATTGGCTGTAGTGTATGTGTGTGAATGAGTGTGTATGGATGTTTCCCGGTGATGGGTTGCAGCTGGAAGGGCATCCGCTGTGTAAAACATAAGCTGGATAAGTTGGCAGTTCATTCCACTGTGGCAACCCCAGATTAATAAAGGGACTAAGCCGAAGGAAAATGAATGAATGAATGAATTAATTAATGAACTTAAGTGTTATCGATTCATTTGAGAGGCAATTTTTGTTTTCTATGAAAGGCAAACAAAATGAATTAAACACATTTCTGCAAATGCACTCTAAATAAATGAATTTACCAGAAAAGTTATTTTTATATCCCACTCACAGACATTAATCATCACTTATATTTTGCATCTTTATTTATTAATTAATTTATCCGAGTATAAATGACTTTATAAGACAATCTGCTTTGATTTAAGACCCTGAATTCTGGAAGAGCTAATTATATCTGCCAAAATAAAAATAAAACTTGAATGTAATGTTTATAAAAGTATACACTATCGGTCAAAAGTTTGGGGTCAGTAGGATTTTTAAATGTTTTAAAATACTCTTATCATGCTCAACAAGGCTGCATTTATTTAATCAAAAATACAGTAAAAATTGTAAAATTGTGAAATGTTATTGCACTATAAAATTAATGTTAAAAAGTAGTTTATAATTTAATTGAATCATTTATTCCATGATTTTAATGATGAATTTTCAGCTTCAGTACTCCAGTCTTCAGAGTCACATGATCCTTCAGAAATCACGCTAATGTTAATTATTGTTATTATTATTATTATTATTTTTAATGGTAATAATATTAAAACTAATAATGACTGGAGTAATAATTTCATTTGAAACTACATACAATAAGAAAGCAGTTATTTAAAATTTTAATAAATATTTAAAACAAATTTTACATTTTAGAAATGCCACCTTAATGAACAGAATCATTTTCAAAAAAAAAAACTATGCCCAAACTTTTGACCAGTAGTGTATATATTGCTTTTTTTAAATCTTATTGATTTGTCTTGTTTAAAGGGTATCAGAAATATCATGTGAGTTTTCCTTTAAATTAAGTTTATTTCTTCCATTCTATGATTTACTCTACAAAACACAACTTTTTTTCAGAAAACTTTCTGTAATCTTTCTCTCTTTTTTTGCTTTTCAAGTAGACATGTGCTCTGTAAAACAACAGAACAGTAGTAAGAAAACATATTTTCTAGTATATAGCTTCATAGGCTTCTTGTGTGTTTGTATTAGAGAGAGCAGTTAACAGTCAACATCTTTTAACCAGGATATCCTTCTTCACCGCCGTTACTGCCACTCCTATATTTACCAAAAACTGCCTGACATTATAGGCAAAATGTGTGGAAGAACAACTATAAAAGAGTTAATATCTTTCAACTACTCCCATGTTTTAATATTTTGCTTTAAATTTTGTATTCCTTTATGCATTTTTGAATATTGATCTCAAGATTGAACCCTCAGAAAAGTCTCTTTTGATGACACCACTAAGATCTTATCCTAATAACTCAATATTCATCTGAAAATAACTTAAATTGCAGTGTCTTACATGTCATTTGGAATTATTTATCAGGTTTATTCAGGTAAAATTCTTGCCACCAAATGTTAAAACACACAGGCCAAGTCAGTGATTCGTAGAAATGGTCATATATCAGCTAATTAACCCCTGACTGCTCTCTTTCTGCACTCCTGTTATGACACACACACACATATGCTGCGCTCTGGAACAAAGCATCACAACCTGCGCGAGCTCTCCAGCACAAAGCCTATTAAGCGCACTCTCGTGAAGGTCTCGTGCTCAGGTTTGTGTGATATGACACTATTGTACAAGCATCAATTTCAATGAGCTGAACTATTATAGGGTTACATGTACAACTTCTTCCAGACTTGTTGCTTAGATCATAGTGTTTCAAGTTCATAGCTGACATGGACAAAGACCCCATCCAAAAATGTAAAAGGAATCTAGTTTCATGTACAGTATAAGACGTTTATAAAAGGAACGATTCAGTAGATGTAAAATGCTATTTTGAAAACAAAATGTGCCTAGTAACCTGTTTATTTATTTATTTATTTATTTATTTATTTATTTATTTATTTATTTATTTTTAATCATATTTTGAATGATATACATATTTTTAATGTTATTTATACTTTTTGTAATGAAATGTTAAAAATTTTTTGTTTATTTAATGATGTTTACTTGAATAAATTGATGGGTTATTTACTTTATTATTTTTATTTTATAAGTTAAATTATATATTAATTATTTATCGACTTCTTTTTACATATTTTTGCTTCTTTCTCCAAACATTTCCGCAGCTCCTAAGGCAAATTTATCCAAAATGATCTCTAATTTTGCAAATAAACTAGATTTTTGAACCAGCTATTTTAAGATCCGGTGTAAATGATTCACAAATCATTGGTAAATAACTCATTGATAATAATAACAATTCTGCTATTTATATAAATCTAATGAGAGTCAACCTACAGTCTCTACTAAAAAAAAAATTTAATTTGTGAGCAATAACTAAATAATCTGTGAATTGGATTTTTTAACAGACTCGTTCAAATGAACCGTCGCATTGAATAGATTCGCCAAAACGACTCTGACTCGAACATACTACTCATCATTATTGTAAATAATAATAATTATTTAAATTTTAATAATTTAATCAATAATGCTGTTGTTGATAATAACAATAACCACGTTTTCATTATCATTATTAGTTTAATAATTAAATTTTGAATGATACATGTATTGTAATCTTATTCATAATTTTTATAAAGAAGTTTTATACGTTTTTTTAATCTTTTGGTTTATTTAATGTTGGTCAAGTGATATGTTATTCACTTTATTATTTTTATTTAAAAAATTAAATTATGTATTAATTATTTATCGACTTCTTTTTACATAATTTTGCTTCTTCTCCAAACATTCCCGCAGATCCTAAAGCAAATTTATCCAAGATGATCTCTTATTTTACAAATAAATCAGATTTTTGAACCAACTATTCTAAGATCCGGTGTAAATGATTCACAAATCATCGGTAAGTAACTCTACAATGCTTATTAATAAAGCTGATTTAAAATAAACTATTATCTTTCTGTAATTAATATAATTTCTGATACATAAGTCTAATGAGAGTCAGCGTACAGTAAAAATATTTAAATTTGTGAGCAATAACTAAATCATCTGTAAATCGGGTTTTTTTACAGACTCGTTCAAATGAACTGTTGCATTAAATTGACTCGCCAAAAACAAATCTGACTCGAACATACTACTCATTACTATTGTAAATAGAAATAATAATTGAATTAATAATAATAATAATAATAATAATAACAATAACCACGTTTTTATTAATATTACTATTATTATTATTATTTTAATAATCAAATTTTGAATGATATATGTATTTTATTCTTATTCATACTTTCTGTAATTAAATGTTAAAGGATTTTTGTTTATTTAATGATGTTTACTTGAATACAGTAATGGATTATTTACTTTAATATTTTTATTTTATAAATTAAATTATGTATTAATTTATTGACTTCTTTTTACATATTTTTGCTTCTTCTCCACATATTATTATTTTGCAAATAAATCAGATATTTGAATCAACTATTCTATGATCCAGTGTAAATGAGTCACAAATCCTTGGTAAATAACTGCAATGTTTATTAATAAAAATTGATTCATAATAATAATAATAATTCTCCTATACATTTTTATTTACAAATAAACTATATCATTCTGTATTTAACATAATTTCTGATACATCAATCTAATGAGAGTAAATCTACAGTCTCTGCTAAAAAATATTGAAATTCTTGGATCGAGTTTTTGAGTAGACTCGTTCAAACAAACCGTCGGACTGAATCGACTCGCCAAAAACGAATCAGACTCGAACATACTACTCGTTAATATTATTGTAAATAGAAATAATAATTTAATTAACAATAATTTAATCAATATTACTTTTGTTGATATTAACAATAACCACATTTTCATTAATATAATTATAATTTATGACTACAATATTTTTAATAATCATTCCAGGAACCCCAAAACACCCCGCCTCTCGGTCGCCAAAAATAGACCAACACATATCACTGTCCCAATGGTGACCAGCGACATAAAGTAAACACATGAGATCTGTTTTTACCTGAGACACGATTCCAGCGAAGCAAACCAGCAACCGCAGCATCTGTGTCCAGTCCTTCATCATCCTCATCATCTCTTTAGATTTGACAGCTCTGAAAGTTGCGGCGTTTCTGTTGTGTGTCAGTCAGTAAATATAAACTAAGGTCGAAAGGGCTCCAAACTCCTCCAACAAAACGCCATTATCACCAAGAGTCGGAAAAACTTCAGCACGGCATACTCAATCACTAAAAGTACTACTGCGGTTCAGCGTTTGCCTGAAACACGCCAGACAACTGATCATAAATTATAATAACAAATATTGCACATTTCCGCGTTGGGACGGAACTGGTGATGTCACTCAAATCAAAGAGCATACAGTCGAAAACTAGAAGGCACGGCCATGTTGGTTTGATTGACAGCGCGTGTGGCCAATGGCGTGCCGCTGCGGCGAGTTGAAAGGCGGAGTTTCGAGAAAGCTGGATGTCATTTTGAAACACGTGTAACAATAACAGTTTGGCCCTGACAATTGATGACAACACGGCCTGTTCTGCCGCTTGTTTCTTTTCCTTTCGAAGTGCAACACAGAATATTCCCTCTGGTTATTAACGGGGCGAAAGAAATGAGTTGATTTATTTTTGGCCTTTTTGCACCATATAACAATGTTTTTAACTAATGTAATTGATTAATTTTATTTAAAGTAAAATCCGTTCATTGGAATAAAACAGTACACCTGTGAAACTAAAGCGAATACAACATAGAACGATAAAGTAATAGATGTCACACTTTTTTTTACTGTACAGTAAATAATTCTCAAAGTAGCTGTATTTTAAGTCAGTTTCAGTGTCAACACACACCTTAAAGTCCTGGCTACAAAACGTCCATGAAAGAAAAATACTGTTCGTTATATGTAGGGCATATTGAACATGTACACCCCATTATTGACTTTTTATTTTAAAATGTACATATTTTAAACACTTAAAAACGAATAATTAAAACAACAAGAATGTAAAAGTTAGTAAGCATAAAAAGCATTAATATGGCTAACCAATTCTATAGATAAAAAGTGCGGAACATTTAAAATACGCAAATGTATTTTAATAAAAGGAAACAATTTGCATTAAAATTGATGAAACCACACTTGTTTTCCAAGAGCTTTGCTGCCCCCTTGTGTATAATCAAATGATCTGTGTAGGAACCAGGAACCCTTTTATTATTAAATATGCCTACATATTTTGAAATATTGGACATTCGCTACTAAATTTTATACACACACACACACACACACACACACACACACACACACACACACACACACACACACACACACACACACACACACACACACACGCACACGCACGCACACACACACACACACACACACACACACACACACACACACACATTATAGGATCAATTCTCACAATTAAATTGAGGTTTATTACCTGCCTATTAAGATATTGGCTGTTTATTTGTACACACATTTTCCGTGATCTTATTCTACATACTTACACCTGCCCAAAACTAACTACCTGTTTTGAAGATATTATTTTTGGTTATTATGAATCTGCCTCTACTAAAAAAAATGCATGTTTTGTTATGAATTTAATTTATTTTCTTTGTAAATTCCATATCCCGAAACGCAAATTTATTAAACCAAACCATATTTTCTTGTAAGAAGTGATTCATTATTTAAATACAATTTCATTATCTGAAAATAAGAAAGCAAACAGAACTATCTCATTTTGAAATTACTTTATTCAAATACTGTAAATGATTCTTAAATGTCTTGTCCTCAATTTATTGAATGTTCTTTATTATTTATTTATTTATTTTCTTTCTCTCGCTCTCTTGTGTCCATTTTCATTGAGGATGTAATTCATTCTGTATTGTATAAAATATTGATACAAAAAGAGTTTAACTTTTTAAGAGTTTGGGCAAATGCCATTAATAATGGTTTATTAATAGCGAGAATATTTCCTTATTAAAGGGCGACTATCTGAAGTTATCGATAATTGAACTCAAAATATTGATTCGCCTCACGATTTTGCGTGTCATCTTTGCGCAAGGGACCATGCTAATCTTCTCTGTATCGAACCAATTTTAGTATATGTGTTGTCTCAGACAACACACACGCAATGGAGAGCGGACTATAATATATAGTACCGATACTGTCTATCAAATAGCCCGACGGTAGTCAAACTGTTTAGCATTTAATAAAACATGTGATTAGTTATATCTTAGAGTCGGTTACTAAAAATCCTGAGGACGATTAAAAGTATATTAAAACATTTACATAGTTTATTTCACGCGTTTTACTGTATTGTTCAGCATATGCAAAATAGTTGCGTTCTCGCAAAATGATTGGCTTGCGTCTTGATTTTCTAAATGACATCACTCTCTTCTCTAGTGTGTCTGCAAATCAGAGGCACCGAATAATTAATATAAAAAAGAGATGCCATATTTTATGTAGATAAAAAGATATGGATAAGAATATCCTGTTTATGCTAAATCTTTTGATAATATTAGCTAAGTTTCATGTACACAAGTGTAAATGGTCGGAGAGGAAGCCTACCATCTTCCTTTTCAAGGCTGATTAAAAAAATAATTTTAAAACTCTTAAACGACTGTTAAGTCGAAAAGCAACTAGAACTGTAAATATACTCCAAAAACCAAACTACTCCTCTCGATGGTAATTGTTTTGTATTGTTATGTTCTTGGTTTGTTTGATTTTTTATTCCCTTTTCTTTTTATTTAACTTGCATATTTTATGCTGAAATATAAATATCCTATGGAAAATTTCATTCATTCATTCATTCATCCATTCATTCATCCATTCATTTTCTTTTCGGCTTAGTCCCTTTATTATTCCGGGGTCGCCACAGCGGAATGAACTGCCAACTTATCCAGCACATGTTATACGCAGCGGATGCCCTTCCAGCCGCAACCCATCACTGGACAACCTATTGTAAGATTTGTTATGCATTTGATTAGAAATGTTCAGCAAACATAATAATAAAAAAACAGAGGTATGGAGATAAATGAAATGATTTTTTTTAAAGTACGTGCTATTTTATAGATATTATTGTTTCCCTCCAAATACATTTAGGAAACATATTTCATTTAAAATCAAACGCTGTCCATGTAGGACTTTTATTGAAGCCGGAAGTACATTTACGTTCACAAATTTTTGCGCGAAACTTTTTGTTGCCGTCTTGTGTACTCTCTGTCGTTTTTGTGTTCACATGTCAAATCAAAAGTGAAATTTCCTGCCAAAGCAGACAAAACACCGCAAACATGGACGAATATGACGAAATGTACGGGATTGAAGATGATTTTGAACAACAGTTCGCAGATGAATTGGAAGTCATGGCTGAATTGGAGAGTAAGTTACAGAAAAGTGCTCATGTCAAGTCTCTTACAGTGTACTCTACTGACCGTCCTGTTTATAAGTTAAAATATCAAGATAGTTTTTATCGAATTTTAGTTGGCTGTTCTATTTAGATAAATAGCATAATAAAATGCCGTCGTCCTCTGTAACGCTACACACACGCAGACACACCATTGTATGTAGTGTGTTCTTTGAAACTGAGGTAAAGTTGGTTTTATGTTCACAAAATTGGACTTTCTACTAAATGATATAATTTCAGAAAGGTATTCTTAGCAAATTCTAAATAGTGAACTCATATTAGCAGCCACTGACTATCAATGTACAACCTTGTTCAGTCAAATAAATAGTGCTGATGTTGTTTTCAGCTCATACTTGCATGAGATTTAAGACTGAATATTTAAAGTATCATGGTAAACAATATAGGGAGCATGGCACATGTTGTCACGTAACTAATATGCGAATATATAATTAGCTCTACCTCAATTTCTTTGAAGAATACCAATGTGGTACATGAATGTGGTAAATATCCGTGCTTTTGCATATTAATATCATGCCACCATTCCCACAATAACTAAATGGATACAGTTTGTACTGTATTTCGATTCCCATTATGTTTGCGTTACTACAAATATGGCTGTGACAGATACATATGACGTATAAATAAAAATCTAAAGGCAATATATCTAACTATTTTTAAATGAGTATAAATATGCAGTAGTCAATAATTGAAATGGATCAAAAAAGTTTTAAGACAAGAATGGGTGTTCATTAGTTTTAGGACAACTCTGGTGAAGGGGTTACCGCTTTAAATGTTGATTACTGTGTATAGATAGATAGATAGATAGATAGATAGATAGATAGATGGATAAGTAGACAGACAGACAGACAAGTAGATAGATAGATAGATAGATAGATAGATAGATAGATAGATAGATAGATAAGTAGACTGACAGACAGACATACAGGTAGATAGATAGATAGACAGATAGATAGATAGACAGATAGATAGATTTTTTTAATTTATATTTTTATTAATTTCTTTAGTTTCTTTAAATTGTGTTCCTGACACCCCTCCAAGCTAATTGAGTTTTTTGTTTTAATGAAAACCTGTGGACAAAAGCTCAACCAGGCATTTACGATGCCTGTTAAAGGGTTAAATGATGAGCATTCATTAGAAATGTTGTTGCATTCTAATTGTTTTTACTTTAGTCTTGAAATGTAAAAGAATACGTATCCTTGCTTAATATAATAATTAATTTCTTAACCCCAAAAATACCTAATACATGGATACTTCTTCTATTTTGTTGTAGCTTATCAACAGATTACAGCATTCAGTTTAAGTTTAACAGTAATCTCTGTTCAGTTGTGGAACTGATTTGTAAATAATCACCTAAAATAATTCAATTAGTTCATTCATTAAAATATATCTATCTATCTGTGTGTAGGCAATGATCCACCAGCCGCAAAAGTGTCTGAATTTCGCAATAAGCCAATCACAAAGACGTTCGAGGAAGCCCTTGTGTCCGGAGACCAGCCATCGAAGAAATCAGTAAATAACCAGCATCCAGAGGGCATCTCTCCGCCTGTATACGAGGAGGAAGAGGAGTCTCTGAGTGAGTGTTATGTTGGGTTTTTACATTTGTGTCATAGAACAATTCTACCATACAGAAGGTTGGGATTGGTGTTTTGAATGAAGGTTCTCATGCTCAACAATTCATTCATTCATTTATTCAGTCAAAGCAAAACAGTAATGTGAAATTTTATAACTAATATACGGCTACATGATATTGGAAAATTTGATATTGTGGTTTATTTATTTATTTAATTATTTTTTTCTGCAATTAAATATTGTGATATGAATACAGTTTTACAATATAGTTTGAATGGCACTATTTGATGGTTTTCTGGCTAGCCTAACAGTATTCAGGTACAGAAATTAAATAATCACAATGCAAAAAAAATGCTTTTTTCTTACTTTGTCTCGTTTCTAGTCCAAATATCAAGAAATTCTCAGATGAAATAAAATATTGTTTTGTTTTCAACAAAATTAAAAGTTTCCTTTAAACAAGCGAATTTTATCTGCCAGTGGGGTAAGGAAAATAATTGTTGTTTCGCTTTGAAATGTAAATATTTGGACTAGAAAAAAGACTAAAATTTTAAGCAAAAAACATTTTTTTGCATAAATCATATAAATACAGTAACTAAATACAATTGTGTAGCTCCTGGTCAGCTATAATCCAAAATCAACATGGCATGGGACTATTGTAAATGCACACATTGCAATATCGATGCTGAAACGATATATTATGCAGCCCTAATCTAAAATACCATTTACCTTTTTTTAGTGTCACATGATCATTCAACATTCATTCTAATGTTCTGATTTGGTGTGCATGTAAAATTTTACATCATCAGTGTTGAAAGTGATGGAAACTGGAAATTCATGTCCATTATTATTATTTTTTAGAATTCACTAATAATTAAGCATTTATTTTGCACTGTAATTGTGTTCTTGACTCCCCTTTAAGCTAGGGTTGGGCTTGGGCTGATATTATATCGAATCGCAATATAATTTATATCGATAACAATGATTAACTGGACTTTTTTATTCTGTATTGCTCTAAACGCCAATCACACAGCAGAAATGTGCAACAATGGAAATCTAGAAGTGTGTTTGTGAATTTTCGGCCGCCAAAAATGATCGGCCTCTGAAAATAGGTTATGTTATTTGATGGACCCTCTAATTTGTTGCTTCAGTCATTGTTGGGATACAATTTTAAATCTGGAAGTATTAACTACTGATATAAAAATATGTATCGTTACTGTTGGCACCAGTGGTGTAGTGGTTAGTATTAATTGTAATAATGTTAAAAAGCTAAATGATCAACATTTATTTGAAATAACATTCTAATTGTAATGAAATGTAAACATTCTTTAGTCTTGAAATGTAAAAGAAGAGTATTGTGTAGCATAATCTAGGGCTGCGCGATATGACAAAAATGTAATGTCGATAATTATTTTCCATATTGAACAATAATGATATATATTGTAATATAAGTTGTTAATGCTTCCAGATTTAAATGAGTACCCCAACAATGACTGAAACCACAAAAATTAGAGGGTCCATTAAATGGCATACTATTTTCAGCTGACAAATTTTCGGTGACCAAAAATTCAGTACGTCTCTAATATCAACACACTTTTAGATTCCCATTGTTGCACGTTTCTGCTCTGTGACTGGCTCTTAGATTAATATCGGTCAAAAAAATCCAGAGCTTATCATTGTTATTGACAAAAATTCTATCGCGATTCGATTATAATATTGTTTATAGACTCAGTCCTATTATAAACTTTGACTTTGTGAAGAGAAAGATTAAATATAAAGGCTTGTCTCTAATGGTGTTTGGTTTCTCACAGCTCCTAAACCCAAGAAAAGGAGGCAGGATGTGGCGAAAAAGCTCCAGTTTGGTGTTGACCATGATGATGACGACATCACTCCTCCATCTTCCCCAGAGGTTTACGACAGGGAAGTGAGAGACGGGTAAATATTTATGCACATCACAGTTTTCACAATTTACCACCAAATGGAAGCGTTGGTTTTTGATTGTTCATTTTTTATAGTCCTAGATTTTCCCTAACCCTGAGTCCAGACAGACCAGCAACCACAAAAATAACAACCAATGTTTTAGATATTAGTGGCCTGGGAGCTTTACAGGAGTCACCAAAGCGGGTGACAGCAGCAAAACGTCATGCTCAGAAACGCCCGCCTGCGATCGGAGATTACATCACAGTCACAGACTCTATGGGAAACAGAGTCTACCTTAACAAGAAAGAGGATGAGGAGAAGGTTTTATACCGTATTAACAATTTTACTTGACAGCTTACAGGAGTGCAATACATGAATGATTGATGTTTTATTCTTTTTCTCAGGTGCCAGACCCGAGAGCCTTCCGTAACTCACTGAATGGACTAGGACTGCTAGCTGTTCCCATTGAAGTGCTCAAAGAACAGATTGCGGAGAGAGTAAGAATAATGGGTCTCTTTACTTCTTTATTTCCTCTTATTTTACACTAGGCCTGTCACAATAATCAATATATCGATTTATCGCCCAACACATGGACATGATCTCAATCATTTTTGGTGATGCAATATACAGTTGAAGTCAGAATTATTAGCCCCCCTTTTAATTTTTTTTCTTTTTTAAATGTTCACAGTATGTCTGATAATATTTTTCTTCTGGATAAAGTCTTATTTGTTTTATTTCGGCTTTTAATTTATGAACCATTTTAAGGTCAAAATTATTAGCCCCTTTAAGCTATATATTTTTTTCGACTGTCTACAGAACAAACCATCATTATACAATAACTTGCCTAATTACTCTAACCTGCCTAGTTAACCTAATTAACCTAGTTAAGCCTTTAAATGTCATTTTAAGCTGTATAGAAGTGTCTTAAAATATCTAGTAAAATATTATTTACTGTCATCATGGCAAAGATAAAATAAATCAGTTATTAGAAATGAGTTATTAAAACTATTATGTTTAGAAAAGTTTTGAAAAAAATCTTCTTTACGTTAAACAGAAATTGGGGAAAAAATAAATAAACAGAGGGGCTAATAATTCTGACTGGCTAATAATTCTGACTTCAACCGTATATCGCCCATACATAAAAACTAATGCTTGCAACATTTTAGCTGATTGTGCAACATCTCTATCTTAATTGAAAATTTCAGTTTCGGTATGGTAAACACTAGTATTTATTTACCATTAATTACTATAGTATGTTTTCATGTGGGTGTCTGACAACTGAAAATAGATCTGGTAGCAGATATCGCAGCCTCGGTTACTTTTTACCTTGCACTTTTTTGTTAACATTTATTATTATTTATTTATTTGAGATATGTACATTTTCACATTCTGATTCCAATGGCTAATTATTAAATTGTTAAAATGGCTATAATTTAATGAAATATTCTTAAGAATTAAATATCATGTGTTCCTTGGAAGACTCTTCTTGCATTGTGATGATATTAATGTGTCATTCTGGTATTGGTTTGATATACAATGAGTGGCATAAAATGGTGTTAAAATGACAATAATATTGTTTATCGCAATATATTTTGGTGCAATATATCATACAAAAAATATATATATATATATCGCTAAACACCTATTTTACACATCAGCTCAATGCCTCACAATTATGTCCATTTAAGTGTTTTGTCTAGTGAGGGTGGTTAGAAAAGAATGTGTGCATGTAGATTGAAATGATTCTGTAAATTATTTATGAGAAAATAATAAATATATTGATAAAACAACAATGGGTGTCATTCACTAAACATGCGTATGCTCAAATCGGTACAAGAAATGTGCGTACAGATTAAATCATGATTCATCACATTTTTGTAAATGTCTAGTTCTGAACATCAAGACTGTTGCTAAGCATCATAAAACAGACAGAGCTGTTCTCATTTGAAAAGAGTCTTTTCTGTGGTCAACAAAAATACAGTGGGTTGCAGCTTGCATTTTCAGAACTGAAATCAACATTAAAACTATGATTCTCGTTCAAGTTCTTTTTCTTTTGTTTAGGTGAAATAATTGTCTCTTCTTAATTCATAATTTGTCTAATTTTTTTTTTCTGGACAAGTGGCATTTGATGGAAAGCCCTTATATGGAGCCGGCGTGGGCATGTATTATAAAATGAATAACCTTGTGCATGTGGGTGCTCATTGTAGAACACTCCAAATTTGCTAACAGCAACGAGTTTAAGAGCAAACTCGCGTGCGTACCAGGTGGAAAATTTTCATGAGAAGTTCAAATGTGGATATTTAAATACAAAAAACTTACGCAATCATTAGTGAATGAGACCCAATATGTGCATGTGAATCAGAGTGGGTGTAGATGTGTGTGAATGCGGTCAGCATTACTCAAATGCTTATTTTCAGTGGAGCGATCGATTTGAGGTAGCCTGCTGTTTTTTATTTGACAGAAAAAAAAGCATATGATTGGGAAAAAAACAGCCTATGCCGGTTATTAAAAATTATTCAGACTGTGTTTTTGTTTTGTAATTTAAATAAAAAACGTTCAGGGCAGGCCTATTAATTTGATTCTTTTTGTATAGCATGTCTTTATTAAGTTTTTTTCAAGGTTTTACAATAAATCAAACCACAATACCCAAAACTTACCCCAGACAGCTTTAGGGAAAAAAAATAAAAGGTAAATAATAATCATTAAAATGCAAATAATAAAAAAAGTAATCTAATCAAACACCCCTTCAAATTCCACAACTTCAGACTTTCAAAGCTTCTTCAGTGTCTTCATTTTCACAAAGTCCAAAAACACCTCCAAGATATCACAAAAAGCAAAAAAGAGGATTTTTTTTACTTATATGTGAGCTTTTGAAAGTCCAGTAGAGGGGCGATTAACATTTTTTCAACATAAAGCAACACAATGCCTTGCTTGAATTAAACATAAATCAATCAATTTTCTTTTTTTAGTAGACAAAGCACCACTGTCTTCATACATTATTCTTTTTATTTAGTTTATTCATTTTTTCTATGCTGTTGGAAAAGCTGCATGTGCGTGAAGATTTAACGATGTCCTGTTGTTAATGTATGCTGTTCTTCGCATGTTAAAATGTGTCGGACACAAAATAGACTTGTCAATTAATTATTTGTTTATTAAATTATTATTTAATATTATTCTGTTAATATTAGTTTAATGAAGAGCAGTTGTCGGTTGGGCAAATTAACCGAAATGAGCATCCCTAGTCCAGTCCTATGTGTGCATATACAAACAAATCTGAATGTCTGAATTGGGCTTGTTTTTACAGCGGCATCGGCAAGTGGTGGAGGAATCTCAAAGGCTGACAGAACTTATGAAAAGGTGTGTTTTGTTCCAGTTAATACTTTACTCAATACATGAACTTCTCTGTCCATGTTAACTCTAACTTGTGTTTCAGTGGTATAGATGCAGATCTTCTTACAGAAGAGCAGACAGACTCTGGTGTGGATGGTGATAGTGGTGAGGAGGAAGCATCTTCACGACTTTGGGTGGATCAATTCTCGCCACAGCACTACACTGATCTACTGAGTGATGACGTGAGTCATGAGCTGTGTTTCCCTCCACCTATAGTTATGAGCATTTTAGGATTTCGCATAAAAAAATTATTTTTAATAACATCAAGATGCGCATAAACATACGGCCAATTGAGTCGCATACTATAGAAACTATGAAGAAGTAAATACATTTATGTGTGTTTTGCAAAATCCTTTGCAAAAATCCATCTTAGACCTGGCTTCTAAATGCAAGAAAGCATGACAGTGTTTAATATTGCGTGTCCTCTGCTGCTCTGAGGCACAACTAATTTACGATAGAGTTAAGTATTATAAATATAATGAGTTAAAAAAACATAAACTTTATTATTCATTTACCATGCTAGTTTCCCTGTGTGTTGGAAACTGTGCTTTATTTGCAAATATTTTATGTTAGATTCGAATTTTTACTTTAAATGGAAGTTACTTGGGCAATACTGCAGTGGCGCAGTAGGTAGTGCTGTTGCCTCACAGCAAGAAGGTCGCTGGTTCGAGCCTTGGCTGGGTCAGTTGGCGTTTCTGTGTGGAGTTTGCATGTTCTCTCTGCGTTCGCGTGGGTTTCCTCTGGGTGCTCCGGTTTCCCCCACAGTCCAAAGACATGCGGTACAGGTGAATTGGGTAGGCTAAATTGTCCATAGTGTATGTGTTTGTGAATAAGTGTGTATGTGTTTCCCAGAGATGGGTTGCAGCTGGAAGGGCATCCGCTGCATAAAACAATTGCTGGATGAGTTGGCGGTTCTTTCCGCTGTGGCGACCCCAGATTAATAAAGGGACTAAGCTGAAAAGAAAATAAATGAATGAATGGAAGTTACTTTAAACTTCAAAAACTCCTCTGGTTTATTGGTAACCATCAGATTTGTTATTATTTACATTATCTCTGTATCTCTGTAGTTCACTAATCGCTGTCTGCTGAAATGGCTGAAGCTCTGGGACACTGTGGTCTTCGGGCGAGAGAGGAAAAGCCGTCCCGTCCCTGCTGAGGCCAGATCGAATTTTACAAACGCTCAAAACCAAAACCAGGCCCAACGTTTCAAAACCAAGTCTCAAATGACAGAAGAGATACTAGAGGCTGAGCTAGACCAGTACAAAAGACCGAAATTTAAGGTAAGTGAAATTGAGCAATAACAATATTATTATATTTGTTGTATTCGGTTCAGATTTGATTTTAGTTTTAGATTTAATACATTTTTGTTTTTATATTTTTAGTTTTTTGTATAATAATAGAATAATTATGGAAGCCCTTTTCCGCCACTGAATAATAAAAAAAACAACAATAAAAATAACAATTATAAAGTCAGAATTCTGAGTCATAAAGTTGCAATTCCGAGTTACAGTCAGAATTCCGAGATATAAAGTCAGAATTCCGAGATATAAAGTCAGCATTTTGAGTTATAAAGTCAGAACTCCAGGTTATAAAT
The DNA here is from genome assembly GCF_903798145.1 of Danio aesculapii. Taxonomy (NCBI): domain Eukaryota; kingdom Metazoa; phylum Chordata; class Actinopteri; order Cypriniformes; family Danionidae; genus Danio; species Danio aesculapii. The sequence continues at coordinate 52,076,332 of NC_079435.1, read as the reverse complement.
TCAGAATTCCGAGTTATAAAGTCAGAATTCTGACTTTATAACTCGGAATTCTGACTTTGTATCTTGGAAGTCTGACTATAAAACTGAATTCTGACTCTAACTTGGAATTGCGACTTTATGACTCAGATTTCTGACTTTATATCTCGAAATTCTGACTTTATATCTCGGAATTCTGACTTTATAACAGAATTCTGACAGTAACTCGGAATTGCGACTTTGCTACTCTGAATTCTGACTTTAGTTTTTGGAATTTTGACTTTATATTTCGGAATTCTGACTTTATAAGTTTTAAAATTTTTATTAAATAAATTATTGTTATTATTAAAAATAATAACAATAATAATAGTTTGTCAGAATAATAAATGTTTGCAATTGAAAATCAGAGCTATTTATTTCTGAAGTAAATTTTTATTGTGTTGTCTAAAAATTCATACAATTATCTGAAACCGTGGTATCTTTTTTTATTTTGAACAAAAAAATATTTGAATTATATATATTTTTAGGAAGTAATAGCCTCACTTTCAGAGAACTAGTGAGATTAATGCTAATATGCTAAATAGTTTATAGTAAAAGTGATGTAGCTAAATGGATCATTTATATTTCACATTCTGTGTATGTGTGTGTTATACTCCACAGGTGGCGCTATTATCAGGTCCTCCTGGACTGGGGAAAACCACACTAGCACACATTATTGCAAAGCATGCTGGTTACAATGTAGTAGAAATCAATGCCAGGTAAGTGGATACAAGCTCTGATGGTAGCAGAAGTATGTTCATATGTAATATAATCTACTAAAAGTAATATAATCTCTTGTCAGTGATGACCGCAGTGCAGAGCTCTTTCAGAAGCGCATTGATACTGCCACACAGATGAAGTCTGTTCTGGGAGCCAATGAAAAGCCCAACTGTCTTATTATAGATGAAATCGATGGAGCTCCTGCTGTAAGATCTGCCCTCTGTGTTGCTTACTGTTAATTATTTTTACTTGTAGTTGCTTCTGACATTTTTGTTTTTCCTCATTGGTTCAGGCTGCCATTAATATCTTATTGGCCACCCTAAACCGGAAGGATAGCAAAGATGGAGAGGAATCAGGAGTCAATGCCTTGAAAAAGAAAAAGAAAAAGCAATCTGTGCTGCTTAGACCAATCATCTGCATCTGCAATGATCTGTAAGTCTTGGAATATTTGGGTTGCATTTACAGTAGTTTAAAATGATTTTTTTCAGTCGATTAAACTTTCAGGAAACATACAGACACTAAAGAAATGCACCGAAATATGTGCTGATACTGGAAATTCAGAATTGACTGGCCAAAAATGTTCATTTATTTTATTTTGTTAATTTATTTTACTTATTTATAGACCTTTTTCTTGGCTGCTGCATGGGGAGCGCCATAGCGACCAGCATCTTCCGGTAGAATGTTTAGAACCTTCGTTTACAGCGTTTACAACTGGTAATTTGCGATCTGAAAATGGGTTTCAATAGTGTTTTGAGTATATTACGGAGTGTTTTTGTGACACAACTTTGAAAGGTGTGTTAAAGTCGTTATAATCTGTCAGATTTGGTTCAAGCGCGTGAGAAAAACGTTCTCCTAGTTCATGTGTCTGCCGTCAGAAATACAGTGCATCTGTGTGTATCAGCTGTTAGCTCAGCGGCTCTTCAATGCGCACACACACACACACACACACACAATACTTCACTGCATTATAGAGCAAACCAGGTTACTGGCATGAAACTTGCAGTTGAAGTCAGAATTATTAGCCCCCCTGTTTATTTTTCTCCCCAATTTCTGTTAAACTGAGTTTTAATAACTCATTTCTAATAACTGATTTCTTTTATCTTTGTCATGATGACAGTAAATAATATTTGACTAGATATTTTTCAAGACACTTCTATACAGCTTAAAGAGACATTTAATTAGGCAAGTTATTGTATAATGATGGTTTGTTCTGTAGACAGTCGGAAAAAATTTGCTTAAAGGGGCTAATAATTTTTACCTTAAAATGGTTAATAAAAAATTTAAAACTGCTTTTATTCTAGCCGAAATAAAACAAATAAGACTTTCTCCGGAAAAAAATATTATCAGATGTACTGTGAAAATTTCCTTGCTCTGTTAAACATCATTTGGCAAATATTTAAAAAAAGAAGAAAAAAAAATTCAAAGGGGGGCTAATAATTCTGCCTTCAACTGTATGTAAGTCATGCAATTTAAAAAAATGACCAATAAAAGTCTTACTGACACACTGCTGGCTGATTTGCATGTTGATTCTATTCGGGAGCCATTTATGTTTCATTTAACTTAGTTGGTTTGTGTTGTGTAGTATTTTACCAGGGTTTTGTTTTTCTGTCCTTTCAAAACGCCACTTTACTTTCACTTTACTTTCACTCTTTCAATCAATGTGTTAGGGGGACAGTAGAGGCTACGTGTGTGTCAAACATTTTGGTGAATTACATTTGTTTGTGTTGGTTATATATTTGAAACAAACAGAAAATGTTGACTTGAGCCATCTGACAACGAGAGGAAAATGCCTCGCAGCAGTTGTTTTCCATCCTATTAGATCGCATTTTTTAAAATGATCAGTCCAGGAGGAGGTGCTAATCCACAACAGTATTAGTTCAAAGACGTTAAAAGCAAATAAAATAGATTACAACGATCATTTATAGCTGTCTAAATGTGGCTGTTTATAGGCATCCGCTGCCGACCGGATGATCTTAGCAGTCTCCTTGCGCATACATGCAAAGCATAATGGGTAATTTTGCATTGTAAGAAAAAGGTTTATATTTACAATCGTATTTATTTTAGTATAAAAGTAGTAGTTTTAAATGTTTTAATAAATTTTGCCCAAACACCAAAATGGCACATTTTCAGATAACAAGAAGGAAAATGAAATAAAATGTATTAATTAAACACTTGATTAATTAAATGCATTTAATAATCATTGCTCAAATGTAAGTTTGTTGTACAAAAAAAAAATGTCCATAAGGCACTTTTTATATCAAAAAGTTAGTCATTATATTTCTATTACCTTTTTTTGGGTGAAATGATGATGAAACTAAATTGTTTTCAAAAAGAATTCAGCATTTATTAAATAAGACATCTCAAAAATTTGTATGAAAATTTGATATGCTATTATGAGCATATTCAATATAATATTTAATATATTCATCAATAATAATAATTTTGACCAGCTAAATGACAAGTGTATTACATTTCCCTGTACTTTTGTACTTTTCATCAGATATGTTCCAGCTCTGAGGCCACTGAGACAGCAAGCTTTCCTGTTGGCCTTTCCTCAGACTCTGCCCTCACGCTTGGCTCAAAGATTAGCAGAGGTGACGCACACACACACACTCACTTGCACACACCTGCATGTCTACACAATGATTTTAAAAGCTCATGATTGGTGACTCCTGTAAGCTTTTGTTTCTATGTGTAGATCAGCAGGCGTCAGGGAATGAAAGCAGATACGGGCACTCTGATGGCCCTGTGTGAGAAAACTGACAATGACATCCGTTCTTGCATCAACACATTACAGGTGAGAGAGATATCTGCTGCTTTAAAATATTTCACAGTTAAAAACATGGGTTTGCTCATGCTATCTGTGTGTAGTTTTTACATAGTCGTGGACAGAAGCACTTGGACCAGCGCAGTGTCAGCTCCATGTGTGTGGGATTGAAAGACCAAAACAAGGGACTATTCTCAGTTTGGCAGGAGATCTTTCAGCTTCCTCGACTGAAAAGGTACACAAAACTGTCACATGCTTTTTCACTCTGCAGTCTGCCCTGCACAGCTTTTCAGTTTGAGAAATAAATAAATAGTCATAATCAGGACTTGACATTAACACCCGCCAACCCAAATGCGGGTAGATTTCAGCAGTGGCGGGTAAGACAGACACTCCCACTAGCCACTTTGGCTGGTTGAAAATAATTTCATTATCAATAATGCATGCAAAGGCGATTTTAGCATTGAGAAGCAACACGACTGACAAAATAATTGCGTTAGAAATCAGGTGAATACCGAATGAGAGGATAATCACTTTCGCTTACAGCTGAGGTGATGCACGCGACTGTTTTTAAACGCATGCGCGCTCCCGTTTCCTTGCATGAAGCAACTGTGCCTAGCAACACAACTGATGTGTTCGGTTCTCTTTCAGATAGACTAGACAAAAAGTGATGAACATGCACCAACAGTCTTTCTGCTTTCAAGATTTCCAGAGTTGACTTATTGTAAGCAGCGCCAGTTTCTTTCACTTTAACCATTCTTTGAACAGATTATTTATGGGTCTAACATTACCCGTGTGTGTGATCATCCTTTCATTATCACACGGTATGTTTTTTACCATCTTTCTTTTGCGTTAATATGGTTTAATTTTATTATTTTTTACAATAACATTGCTTTAATTGGAGATTCATTCCCCATTTATGTGTAGTTAACTGGTAATCTAGGACCTTTAACCAGGACCGATTACTCTGCAAATGTTTTTAGTATACAGCTATATTTTACTTGTTTTGACAGATTTAAAATTTGTGGCTAAGAAATAATTAATTGTGTATGTTTGATGTGATCAGAGATAAATTTGGTAAATCCTTCATTTTGAGCTCTGAAAATTATGTGAAATTAAAACTTTTTAAAAAAAAAGTTTTATTTAAAAAAAATTAAAAACTATAATTAAAATTATATTTGCAAATTAAAACTATATTTGCAATCGTATTTATTTTAGTATAAAAGTAGTAGTTTTAAATGTTTTAATAAATTTTGTCCAAACACCAAAATTGCACATTTTCAGATAACAAGAAAGAAAATGAAATAAAATGTATTAATTAAACACTTGATTAATTAAATGCGTTTAATAATCATTGCTCAAATGTAAGTTTGTTGTACAAAAAAAAAGAAATGGTCCATAAGGCACTTTTTATATCAAAAAGTTAGTCATTATATTTCTATTACCTTTTTTTGGGTGAAATGATGATGACACTAAATTGTTTTCAAAAAGAATTCAGCATTTATTAAATAAGACATCTCTAAAATTTTTATGAAAATTTGATATGCTATTATGAGCATATTCAATATAATATTTAATATATTCATCAATAATAATAATTTTGACTAGCTAAATGAAAAATGTAATACATTTCCCTGTACTTTTGTACTTTTCATCACATATGTTACAGCTCTGAGGCCACTGACACAGCAAGCTTTCCTGTTGGCCTTTTCTCAGACTCTGCCCGACTAATTGTAGAGTCTAATTGTAATACTATGAAACCATGACCCATTTGCTCATGATTATTGAGCGAGCTCATTAACAACACACCAAAAGTGAAATGAATGAGGATGCATGTGGAGATGACGCAAAATCTAAATCAAGTAATTTTAGCATGTTAAGTTATATTTATGTGTATAAAATATATTTTCCAAACAATAAAATTGTAGCTAGTGAAAATGGCGAGTGGCTAATAATGTTGGAAAACTACTTGCCACAGTGGCTGGTGATTAAAAAAAAAGTCTAGCCCTGGTCATAATAAGGTCATGCTATTAAAATACTGTTTTAAAAAAGAATCTTATATTATTGAACTCTTTGGTTTTTATAAGTTCTTATTGGAAAGACATAGATTGAATTATTTGTATTTATGTTTTTACAAAATCATTTGTCATACTGGTTAACAAAATATCTACATATATCCACATACTCAAACAATATACGTAACCTCTCTGTACATATTTGATGCAGAGAGCAAAATGCCATCATAGGACTGCCCTTTATGCAATTCATTAATTAATTTGCAATGCATGTGTTTCCTAAAAAAATCTTGTTTTCTTTTTAACAAAAGAAGACTTTTGTCTAGATTCTTGAAATGACCAGAAAATAATTAAAAAAATAAATATGATGTTATTTGTCATGTTTGTAATTTTAAAGACTGTTATGTTCTCTATTCATTATGGTGCTGTTCAATTCATAATGGTGTTGTGATTTAGGAAGCGGATTGGTGGAGATCCTTTCAGTGGTTATGATGAGTTGGGACTTAAAGATGGTGCACAAAGGCTTCAGCACATCTTACATTTGGTCTCATCTACTGGAGAACATGAGAAACTCACTCAGGTAAATATACTGACATGCCCTCTGGGCTGTAGTTAAAGAATAATGAACATTGCTCCTGGACAGTAGCCCTACCAAAATCATAGATTTTTTTTATTTTATTTGTAGAAGCAATTTCAGTTCAATTCAAGTTTATTAGCGTTTTCACAGTATTTATTGTTTTAAAGCAGCTTTTCAAAAGGTGCATGTTGTTGTATTATAATCAAAATCAGAAAAGAATTTACAAAATTTTTCACATTAATGACTCTAATATAGCTTCACTAATTTAACAAAGAATTTTGATACTCAAAGGCAATCTAAATGCATAAACACAGCCCAAAACATTAGCGGTGTAACGGATCACAACCTGCGGTTCGGAAGATGTGACCCGCGGATTGATAATTTTTTTTTTACTTTTAGATTAATTCTGAATTTGTAACGATTGCAGAGATCTCGCATCATTCTAATCACATGTATGAAAGCATTTAGGCTTTCCTGTCAAATATAATTATGACGGAAGAAGTCGTTGGTTATTTGGGATGTGGTTGTTTTTTTTTTTTTAGGTATTTTCTGTCACTATTTGTTTAGCCTGCATTAATGCATTCAGTGTAAACTACACGATTAATCATTAAAAGATTGGCATTTCAACACCTATGCATCATAAATTATAAATGATGGTGATTTGCATGTTTATTAATCCTTCGAATCACTGTATTCAAATTGGTGTTTGAAAAACGCAAAAATCAAGAAAGAGATTGAGTCTTTAGTCTTTTGAGTTAGTTAGGAAGTTACAAACAATCAAATAACACAGAATTACTGGGATGACAGTTTATAGTTTGGATATAACCACTGATGTTTATGGTAAAGATCAAAATCCCCGTCATATACATTTAACTTGACGCTCAAAAATGAAAGTTGATGGCAGCAATTACATTATTTAACCAATAGGAGGCCTTCAAAAATATGCCACTGAATAATTCTTCAAAAATTACACATCTAGCAATGAAACATGAAGTTGAAGTGAATAACTGATTCATTTGTTGAAAATAAGTCTAAAAATAAATATGGGTTGTATAAATTATAATGCTAAATTTCTACATTTAGCATTATCAGCAACAGTAGTAATAACAGTGCTGAATATTTTACCATTTACATTTATTCGGCTGATTATTTCTTTTTTATTTTAATAATTTTATTTTATAAAACCAAACGTTTCTTGCAGTGCTGTTTTTGTAATAAGTGGACAGCAAATCACATTTGTTTCCTCCCTTTTTGGCTGATCTGAAAAATAGTCCGATCCGTGACTCAAAAACCGTAATGTGATCCGAACCGTGAGATTCATGATCCGTTACACCACTACAAAACATGCAGATTTGATGCAGATTCCAAATTGTCCTCCCCACTAACTTGAGTGTTAAAAAAACTTGTAAGAAAGACTTGTTTATGGATTAACTGGTTCTTGCTATATGAACATAGGCTGTTATGGCATTAAGAAGAAAATAAATAAATAATACTAATCTAATCATAAAACATTTTTAATGGTGTGTATAATAGAGTCATGTAAAAAAAAAAAGTAGGACACCTAACAAAATGCCAATTTTGTCCACATCAGGACATAAAAAATGATCTTTGGCAGGTCTTAAAATGTGGAAAATGAAACCTCAGATGAATAAAAAATAAAGCATGGACACAAATAAGTCAAACTAATCAAATGCCTTAACTGATCATCAGCAGACGTTTCAGAGGTTTGTTTCTCTGGAGACTTCGTATGTAATCATATATTTATATATTTTATCTAGTTCTTGATTATTGTTATTATTGTAGCTATTATATTGTATTGTTTTATTGCATGTCTGCAGCATTATGGTGATGCTCATAACTAATTTCCTTTCAATAAAGTTTACTACTAATATAGTTTTATATGTTTTATTATGTATATTAGTGAAAACCATGAACTTCAAAAGGGTGTCCTAAAGTTTTTACATGACTATACTTCTAAAACTAATGATTATTAAGGATTTTGCATTTGTAAAATCTATGCAGTTTAATTGAGTATTCCTATTAAGTATTCCTTCAAGGTCAAAACAGACCCAAAATGCATTATTAGAGTTAAATATCCAAGCAAATGTGTCTGGTGTTTCATCCAAAAGTTTTCTCTCTCTCTGTTCTGTAGGGCCTCTATGACAACTTCCTAAGCATGAAGCTGAAGGATCCTGGGATGTTGGGTGTTTGCTCGGGTCTTGATTGGTTGTGTTTCTCAGACTTGCTAAATGAGTGTGTGTTACATGGACAGAACTATTCGCTTATGCGCTACTTCCCCTTCCTGCCCGCTGCCTTTCACCAGCTGTACGCCGCGACCTCTGTCCCGCGCATCAATTATCCACACAGCCACTATGAGGTGAGAGGATGCAATAAACATCGAGAGGACACAATGTCTGTCCACACTTATCCTTAATATACTAATGACCTGACGTTCCCATTCATCAAATGAAAACACTGTCCCAGTTACACACTTCAGCATAATGCCTCGAAACACACCCTTGTACAGTATGTCTCCAATTACTATCATCAAATTAAGCATTTACTGAGCAAATGATTTTTTTTTTAAGTGTTGTGTGTTGGAAGTATTTGATGATTATACAGAAAATTTACTTGCCGATTTGATGTAATTTATATTTTTTGAATATTAATATTTAGGAAGTGTGCATCAATTAATAAATATTAATACAGTTGTCAGAATTATTAGCCCCCCTGAATTATTAGCCCCCCAGTTTATTTTATTTCTGTTATTTTTATTTTTTCAACACATTTCTAAACGTAATAGTTTAATAACTCGTTTCTAATAACTGATTTATTTGATCTTTGTCATGATGACAGTAAATAATATTTTACTAGATATTTTTCAAGACACTTCTATACAGCTTAAAGTGACATTTTAAGGGTTAAGTAGGTTAACTAGGCAGGTTAGGGTAATAAGGCAAGTTATTGTATAATGATGGTTTGTTCTGTAGACTATCAAAAAAAAATATATATATAGCTTAAAAGGACTAATAATTTTGACCTTAAAATGGTTCATAACATTTTTTTAACAGCTTTTATTCGAGCCAAAATAAAACAAAAAAGACTTTCTCCAGAAGAAAAAATATTATCAGAAATACTGTGAAAATTTCCTTGCTCTGTTAAACATCATTTGGGAAATATTTAAAAAAGAAAACAAATTAAAAGGGGGGGGGGGGGGGGGCTAATAATTCTGACTTCAACTTTAAATGGATATTAAGATATTTAATGTTTATTTATTTATTTAATATTTGTTTATTTGTAGCTTTACAGAACATTTCTATATCAAATAAATACCCTTGAACTTGCAGTTCATGAATGAATTAGAGTTTCCAAATTAATGTTAAAGAGCTAATATACTTGATCTAATGTTTTTTGATCAGCAAATAAATATGTTAATATGATTATTTCTGAAGGATTATGTGACACTGAAAGCTGGAATAATGAGACTTACTGACTAACATTAGACAGAATGAATCAAAATATTGAGTTAAAATACTATACTTTACTATACTAGACTATACTATACTATACTATACTATACTATACTATACTATACTATACTGAGTACACCCCTTTGAAAAGTAACATTTTAAACAATATCTCAATAAAAACAGAAACAATTTCCAATATGTTAACAAGACTAAGTTTAATATGACATGAGCGTAAGGTTAACAAAATAACTTCCATTACTTTTTTTAAAAGTTTTACTCAAATTAGCGTAATGCAAAAATTAGTCTACCCAACATCAAATATGACTTTATCTAATAGTTTATATGGCCTCCATGATTTTTAATGACAGCAGCAAGACTTCTGTGAATGAACAAGTTGGCTACATTTTGCAATGTCTATCTTTTCTATTCTTAAAAATGACCCCTCTTTTAGAGTTGGTCAAAGATGCTCAACGCAATGCCTCTTTTCAATTCTCCACATGTGTTTAATTGGATTCAGATCAGGAGACTTATCTATTATAATATATTAACATATTTTACATAAAAGCTGTGGTATTCTTTTTGTAACAGACAACACTGGAAAAATGCTGTTATAACATATAATACTGCAACTGCATCTCAGTTTGAAAGTCATGTTAATTTAATTGACCATGTGAGTATTATTTGTTTTATGCCAGTGCGTAAACTATTAAATTAAAGTAATTTCACCTTAAAGTGACAGTTTCAAGAAAACAAGTATAGTTAAAATATAAACATTAAGCCTGTAAAATAAGCTATTAAAAGTGCTGATGATCACCAGTCTTGTGATTGTAAGTGTTGTATTGTCGTCTTTCAAGTTGTATTTCAGCTTCAATGCACTTTTTAAATAAATAAATAAAAAAATAAATAAAAGAAAGCAGCTGTTGCCATTGCGTAAACAATAAGATCCGATCGCTTTCACTCCAAAATGGCAGAATCGCAGGGCTGTTGCTGGGCGCTGCTATTGCGTTTTATTAAGTGTCGCCTCTTGGTGATTCTAAGCTCTTTGCTGAAAATCACAGCTTTGCATCACAAGAGTAGATTACATTTTAACATTTTTTTGTTTTTGTTTTTTTATGTACACACTATTTACAATATTATTGTTTGTCTTGGATATTTTTAATTATATAAATTAAGCTTTGGTGAGCACATGAAACTCTACTGATCATAAACTTTTAAAAGATTCTTTACATTCATGCAGCAGTGAAATACATAGCATATGTACCTTAATTATTATGAACGGCAGTTTAACAAAACCAGTTTAACAAATCCTTATACTATAATAGGTTTATGAACTTCTATTTTTGCATGGATAACACAAAAAGTCAGAGAATGATGAAGTTAATAAAGCAAAAAAAGGAAAACAAGCTAAATATTCTAGAAAGAGAAAAAAATATTTAACCACCACATCATAAACATTTGGATGTGCTATAGGTGAATCGAAAAAACTAAATTGGCCGAGGCGTGCGTGAATGAGTGTGTATGGGTGTTTCCCAGTATTGTGTTGCAGCTAGAAAAACATCCGCTGTATAAAACGTATGCTGGATAAGTTGGCGGTTTATGCAAACCATGATGAATAAAGGCACTAAGCCAAAGGAAAATGAATAAATGAATTATTTTTATGTTTGAGATTGCTGATGTCAGGTGTACAAACATGTCTTTATGTGATTTTAACATTCATTTATAAACTAACATTTATAACGAAGGTAATAATAGATGGAGTCTTATGTTCGTTTCTAGGCCTTTACCAAAACTCAGCACATCAGGAACGCCCTGCTCGCCATGTTGAACGACATACCACCTGCCATACAGAGCCGTGTTTGCATGAGCTCTCTCTGTCTGGACATCCTCAGCCTTCTGCTAGAGCTCATCTCTCCCAAACTAAGACCGGTGAGTGACTGTAAAACCCGAAGTAACAATATAACATTTGCAACAGGTAAATAGACATTTTCAAACTTTAAACATGTATTTTAGTCCCCCTCACTTCACAACAACCCCCTAAAATTTCACAATATTCAGACAAGAAATGTAAAACGGAAGAATGAAACAAATAAATATGTATTTGTTGTGTTTCATTATGATTTAATGTTCCTATAATTTCTTTTGTGATTTAAGCCCGTTATACATGACAAAGCATTAAGAGATCACTTACACAACGTGTTTTTTCATTCCAGTGTGCAACTTTCCCTTTGTTTTTCTATGTCAATGTGCTTGACAGACATGCATGACCATTTCGTTTACATCCCCGGTGTTTTGCAGAGCCTCGTATGAACGCTGTATTTTTAAGATGCCGTGTCGAGTTAATAGAACTTTGGCTTTTCACTAAGCACCACTCAAATCAGAAGTAGAGGTGGGGCAAACATTGCAAACTTCTATTGACACATGTTCAGTTTGAATGTCCCCTTAAATTCCAGCTCAACAAATAAATGAAAATTATGTTTTCACATGCGCACACATAGACTAGAGCAGAGGTGGGCAATTAATTTTTCCAAGGTGCCACATTACACTCTGGGCCGGTTTTAGAGGGCCAGACCAATACATTCAAAATTTTTATTAAAAAAAAATTTAAATTATTCAGCAAACATTCATAAAAACTCTAAAGTTTAAGAAGGAATCAATTTTACACAAAATGTATTTTAAAGACCAGCATCACAATAGCACTTTATATAAATGCCATGGGGTTGTTTGTTTGATTGCTTCACCTTAGTTCATTATTATTTATTTATTCATTCTTGATGATGATGATGATGAAAAGCCTTTATTTGTCTCACACACTTTTACATGTGGTGAAATTGGACCGTTTTATGTCCAGTGAGAGAATTCCAGCCAGTGTTGGGCTGAACAAGCGCACTGAAGTCAGGTTAAATGTGAGGTGCACATTGTAGGACTCAAATGGTCCATTGCATGTTCAAAAATTGACGGAGATCTGAATTGAAAATTAAGAAGTTTTATTTTGAATGCAAGAAGTTAGAGAATACAAGTTCTGCGCAGGAGAGATGTAACCTCAGTTCAGCCCCCTCACCTATTATGCCCTCCTTCAGGCTTTTTATACTGTTTTCGCACACTATCTAACCCCAACCCTATTTGACTTATATGGTTTTGTCTTGACAGTTTGACCATTCAGCAACCAGATATTCCTCTTCCTGGTATCTGTGTATCTTCTCTTAACAGTTCACCTTTTAAGGCAGATGTTTCAGAGCACGTACACAGAGCTCATACGTCCTGTCATTCTCAGACCTTTCATCATTTTCTATGCACCCACACTCGATAACAGGATGGGCTGTTTTCTGCAACCTGCAATACTTCCCTATACTTGTGCACATAATATAGCAGTTAACCCTTTAAAGCAAAAGCCTTCATGGCTGCATTTATTAGTAAATGCTTAGCAAAATCTAACAATAAAAAAATGCTATCCTTCAACATGTGATGTAATGATCATCACTGACAAAGGATCTGTATCTGTATTTGTTAAATCGCTAATCTGAGGTAATGTCTACTTTGATTACTGTGTAATTCCATACAAAGTGTGTAGCTGCCTGTTGGTTCCTGTCATATGACTCGTGGTTCTCTTGCGGCACTCTGTAAAGTATACATTTTATTCAACTTATGGCACCTGTAAAACATGAGTGTGACCTTCCTATTTGCATGCTGAATCTGTGCATCTCCATTTAAAATGATGAAACTGAGCATGCAAAATATGCTATATCTGAAAGTCCCCTTTTGTTGACTCCAATATCAGACCTGCGCATTACAAGACCCTGTTTGCAGTTGTATTTAAATAAATAAATACTTCACGCAGTCTGATCAAAGAAGTCCAGTGGGCCGTATGTGGCCCGCAGACCGTAAAATGCCCTGGTCTGGACTAGAGAGATGCTGAAATCTTTATACCTCTAGTATTGCTCTTTATTAAAAGAAAATGTATTAAAACTGCTAGTGAGGTGACTGACATGACCATGATTCAGATGATAAAAGGGCTTTTTTAATGCAGTAAGTCAAGCAAAAAATGATCGTAACGGAATTTTTAAACTTTCTGTTCATCAAAAAAAGACTTTTTCCAAACCTGTTTGAGTTTTTTCGTTCTGTTGAACACAAAGGAAGAATGTGCTTTTTACTTCCAGAAACGTTTTGCCAACCATGAATGCCAATGGCTGCTTTTTTCAACATTCTTCAGAACATGTTGCTTTGTGTTCAACAGAAGGGAGAAATTCATAAAAGTTTAGAACTGCTTGAGTGTGAGTAAATGCTGAGGAACATTTTGGGTGAGCTATCCCTTTAAACAGCACATTTGTTTACAACCTTGGTTATAATAAAATCCACTTTTGACATCACAGAAATAAATCACTATTTAAAATATAAAGTTTTAAAATGTTAAAAACATATTTACAATGTTTTAACTGTATTAATTATGTGCCCTGGTGTCTGTCGTGCAGGTCAACCCTCAGCTATACAGCACCAGGGAGAAGCAGCAGCTCTATGACCTGATCGACACAATGATCAATTACAACCTGACCTACAGACAGGACCGATCGCCAGAAGGACAGTACACTTACGTGCTGGAGCCGTGAGTACATGCGCATACATGAGCAACATCATCCTGATCTGCAGAGTCATTCAACAAGTTGTTTTTATTTTGGCCAGAGAGCTTCATGCTTTCCTGTTATGCAACTCAGACATCATTACAGGAATAAACACCAACACTCACACACACTATGTGTTCACCCGTCTATCACGATTTATGAGAGATTAGGCTGCAGCTGCAGATTAGAGTTTCTCCCTCTCTTTCTCTTCTAATTTTTCTGTTATTTTCTGTCTGCTCATTTCTCTCTCTTGAGAACTTGGAGTTTTTGTGTTGCTTGCTTTTGAATGTCATGCATGGACTCACACGTTCATCACTCAAGCCTGTAAAACCCTGCAATCCTCTCTGGCTTACTGAGACTGAGTCCCTGCACTCACACTGATTGATGAAGTGATGCTGAAAATGTCCACAACCAAGCCTTCGATGCCCACCAGTGGAGTTAAAGTCTGTTTGGTGGAGCTGAAGATGGATGGAAACCAAGATTGAGGAGATAAACACAGGAACCGCTGTTGGATGGGTTTTCAGACGATGAGCTCACACTGGAAGTTAGGAAGAGCATCACTCTACATCATGTATGTTTACTACTTATTCATTTTTCAGTTGAACTTTGCAGTAAAGTTAATTTATTTAATGTATTTGCTAACACGAACAATACGTTTATTACAGTATTTAGTCATCTTTGTTAATGAAAATAAAGTCATGTGGTGTTTGTTCTTGTTAACTCACAGTGCATTAGCTAATGTCAACAAGCATAACATTGGAATTTTATAACAGTTTTTCTCAGTGGCTTTGGTGCATTTCTCACATTATTTACATTTGCACCACAGTTAATGCATTTCTCAAAACAATTAGTCATTTGTGCACCTCATAGTAGCAGTTTCTCATTCCTTCCAACAAATTGCAAATGCTTTGGACGTGCATCAATTGCTGTCATACAGCTCTCTGCTGTTTTACAACATTATCATTTGCTTATGTCATGTCAAAATTAACTAAACTTGTCAATGTTGAATAGTCTTTCCATATTAAACTAATAGTCCTCATTTCATTCCTCGAGTTATTACATTCAAAAATGTTGAACTAGTTGTAGAAATCTGTCTAGCTAATTTTATTTAAAAAAAAATTTATATTTTTTTTCCTGAAATGTCTTCTAAATTGAACTATTTCATGAATGATTTACAGACCTATGTATGTTGTAAGTTCAGTTCCAATATGTACTGCAGTATTGTTTACAGTTGTGCACAGCTCTACCCAAAGGGAGTTTATGTTTGTTGTATTTATTCTTCTGCTCAATGCTGTGAATAAATTAGAATTGCAAAGAGCATCTGCAGTAAAAATGTGAAACATACATATTCAGTGTCTTGTACTTAGATACCTCACTAAATACAGTGATGTCTAACTTTACTGTAGTTTTCAAATGGTTGTGCAAATAGTCTATAGTGCTGTCTTGAGCATTTTCAGGAAGTGTCACCAAAATTTTTTCCTACTTTTTTGCATGGGAAAAAATGTACAGAGTAAACTGTCCTACTGAAAACATGACAACGCCATTTGACCATGTTGTTCATAAACAAAGCTGTCAGGACTTTTCATCTTGATGACACTGACACTTTTATTGACACCAATACAAGTGACACACTTTTGCAGGTTATCAACTAGGTTTTGCAGTTTGTATTAATTGTTTTGAGTAAGGCATTAATTGTTGTGCAAATGTAAATAGTATTGTGAGAAATGCACCAAAGCCACCGAGAAAAACTAATGCAATTGTAAGTCTGATTGATAAAGGCTGTACAAGTACAAGTAAATATATTAACTAATGGGACATTATTGTAAAGTGTGACCCATTTTTCTCGTTTTGTATAAAAGATTTCCCATGAATTTTCTGAAAAATCTCAAACTGTTATAATGTGATAACTGATATATTGTGCATATAACTATTTGCTTATTGCTGCTTTAAAATTTTTTACTTATTGATTTTTAAAAAAATAATTAATTGGTAGAAAGTTTAAAATATATATATTTTAAATGTAACATTTTGTTAAAAAATGTGAAGCATTTATATAGCAGATATATATTTATCTCTATTGCAATATTTGATCACTTGAATGCATTCTTGCCAACAAAGTATGCTTAGTAAAGATTAAATGATCACTTATTTAAATATGTTGATACATATAGGTGAGAATATATCTGTTCTTTATTGTCACAGATGCTATTTGAAACATAAAATATACACTTAAAGGGTTAGTTCACCCAAAAATAAATATTGTCACTTATTACTCACCCTCATGTCGATCCAAACCCCTAAGACCTTTATTCATCTACAGAGCACAAATGAATATGTTTTAGATTAATCAGAGAGCTCCCTCATCCTTCATAGACCGCAATGGTCCCGAGATGTTTAAAGTCAAGTAAAAGCACCAAAAACATTCTCAAAACAGTGCATGCTACTTCAGTGGTTCAACTGTAATATAATGACTCTCCAAGAACACTTTTATATGCAAAAACATAAGTGTTGTTTAAGTTAGGGTGTGCCTTTACTATGGGACTTAGAGTCAGCAGTGCAAGGTGCAAGCGTGATGTTGGCTGTAGTAAACGTGCACCGTGATATGCTGCAAAACACATTGGCGAACAGTTGTTTATATGAATAAATGTTCATTTTTGGCAGAATTAATCTTTTTACTTGTGTTCAGTATAGTTCCTTTGTGTACAAAATTACTTTAGCTAATTTAACTTATTAATTATTAACTTTTTAACTAATTTAATTAAATATGCTAAATGTAATTGCATGGATATTGGTATTGTTATCTGTAAAATTCCAATAGTTATTTTAGTCTTTTTTTGTCTTAGCATGATGCCCACCAGAATCAGTGTTTTGTACTGATTCATTCAAACAGACAGTTCAATGTACTGCTTTGTGCAAACTAAAATCATCTTTTTTAAAAATTTATTTTTGTTAAATTTGTCAAAGTACTTGATGTTAAATCAAATTATTTATTATATCATTGGTCCTACATCATCTAGATTAAACGAGGAAACACCAGAGCTTGTTTGTCATCCTTATGTTTGTTGTGTGTTTGTTGCCGTAGAGTCATGCAGCAGTCGTTCCTGCAGGCGCGCTGTGAGGAGACGCTCGTCACCTCTGATTGGGGGATTCCTCTGTTGGTCGCCCTGCTGCTGCTTCTGCTGGTTTACGCCTTTCTGTATCTTCCCGCAATCTCCTATCGAGCTCTACTCCAACAAGCGCTGGATAACCATACTGAAGCCATGACCGTGGAAAACGACAAGATGCACTGAAGATCACAGTTGGTGCACGATTATGGACGCAAAATGCATTTTGATTGCATCATCTAACTATGAGGAGAAATGGCTGAAATGATGCTGTTTTTATAATTAATGTCTTATTTTGAAAGTCAAGACTGTGATGTTCAACCATTTCCAGTACACAGCAAGAATTTCCGTATGCAAGTTTCTGTTTCTCTCTTTTTTTTTTACAATGAGCAGCATATGAGACAAAATGAAGAAGAATTCACTTTGGAAATGAACTTTCATCACTGTCCTGCTCTCTCAAAGGAAGAATGGTATTGACTTTAACATGAAAACAGCAGTAATATATGGAAAAAACACACAATTGTGAACTGCTCCACATTTTTAGCCAGAAAGTTCTCCAGCTGTTGTCGAGAAATGACTTTGTGTTTGACTCAACTAATCCTGCTTTTGGAGTTTCATCTGCTTGTGCTTGTCCACATATTGGCGCATTTCTATCTATTCCTGGAACAGTGTTGTACCTTCTTAGTAAGAGGGATTATTTCACTCACCTGCTTTCAACTCTCATCTAATCTTCAGATTCTTTCTCATTTGAGTCTCTTCTTTTAGATTCTCTTTGGCAATAATATTAAGATGTTGTGTAAACGTTATTGGTATGATCAAAATGGGGCTGTGCGATATTGCAAAAATAATTATCACGATATCATGTTTCATATCATTTGATATCGATGATTATTGAACATTTTTAAAGTTACATTTAGGAATTTTAGGATGTTTTTATTTAACCACTTTATTTTAATTTATGAACATCACTAAAGCATTATTAGGCACTATTTAGTTTTAATAGTCAAAAACAAAAGTATTTAATCAAAATATCTCATAAACAATTGTTAAAGAGACTCTTAAACTTCATATGTAAAATGTTACAAAGTGTGCAGTGGTAGAGCGTAATTACTGGACAATCAAATTCAATCCTGAACTTACAAAGCTTTGTGAGGTGTCAATGATAATGATACAGGAAACCCCAAACTCTGTAAATGAAACAAATTATGATAATCAAATCTGAGCTTTCAACTAAAGGAACTAACTATCATTAATCATAGACATATTGCAACATTACAAATGTACTCGCGCATATGGAACAGTTCAGATGTTTTTCAACTAGCTTCACGTGTCCCAACATATGTGCATCGCTCCCATATGCACGTCGTGCAAGTTGTACATTGGAAATTACAAACTTGCACCCTAAGCTTATTGACACTGCTTTCAAGGCGGTTGCTTAGTAGCCACATTTCAATAAAACTATAGCCTTCATACTGAATTTTTTATTTTTTTTAATCGATATTGACAATGGTGTTCGGTCAATAAATATTGATAGCGATTTTATCGCCCAGCCCTATGACCATGTTTTTAGTTCTTGACTGTACATGTGGTACGTTTCTGACCGGTATGTTTATTTTGACAGTAATATTGAAGATGTGGTGAATTATCCTGGGTTACCTCCTCGAAGACAGTTAACCTATCAGGTGAAGCAGCTCATTGCCAGGGAAACAGAGCTGGAGAGGATGAGGAGGGTGGAAAGAGCACAGCAGAGTCGAAACCCACAGAAAGTAAGAGATGCGCACACGAACACACAGAGTAAGATTTACACACACATAGAGAGAGAGCACTGCAGAATCAAAATCCACAAAAAGTAAGACACACACACACACACACACAAGACTGTGTGTATTTACATTCAGAACTTTTATTATATAATAATATATATTATATATATATATATATATATATATATATATATATATATATTATATATATATATATATATATATATATATATATATGTGTATGTGTATATATGTGTATATATATATATATACACACACACACACACAAACACGCACACAGTATATTATTTAGGTGACACGGTGGCTCAGTGCTTTAGCACTGTTGCCTCCCAGTAATAAGGTTGCTGGTTCAAGTCCCAGCTGGGCCAGTTGGCATTTCTGTGTGGAGTTTGCATGTTCTCCCCATGTTTGTGTGGGTTTCCTCCGGGTGCTACAGTTTTCTCTACTGTCCAAAGGCATGCGTTATAGGTGAATTGGCTGAATGTCTGTGTGTGTGTGAATGCGAGAGTTTATGGGTGAATCCCAGTACTGAAGGGCATCTGCTGCGTGAAACATATGTCGGAATAGTTGGCGCTTCATTCCCCTGTGATGACCCCTGATAAAAAAGGGGCTAAGCTGAAGAAAAATGAATGAGTATATTATTTATGTTTTTTATATATATATTACTATTATTTATTTGTATTACTGATACAATACTATAAATAAAAAAAAAGAAATAATCAGTGTAAATGATTATATGATGATATAAAAAATTATAATGTGCATTTGATTAATGTTTCATAATGTAGTGTTTAAATTATATAGGCAGTATTGAATTTTAATAAAATATATATATATTTGAAACTTTTAAGCGCTATTAAACTAAAATATAATAAATTGGTGCAAATGTTTCTATATATTTATTGACAATTTAATACTATTTGTGTGGTATCACTTTACGATGAGGTGGATTTGTTGATATTAGTTAACTGCTTTAGTTATGTTAACTAGTGATTTAAAGTAAATCTAAAGCATTCATTATTCTCAGGTAATATTAATTTCAAGATGTAGTAATAACTGAATACTGTAATTAAATTTCATTGTTTATGCGTTAAAGTTAACTGATCAGCATTATTGTAAAAGATTAGCATTTGATACTTTTGTACTGTAAATGTTTACCATTTAAAACTAAATTTTTTAAAATAATATTAAATGATGTAAGTGTCAGTATAAGGACATTTAAATGATTTTATATTAGAAAGAATATTTAATAATTACTCTGAAATACAGAAATGAATGTTCCGTTAGTTTTAATCTATTTAATTTAGTAGGTTTCCTAAGGTTCTTGTGATGCTTAGGTTACAGATGTTTTTTGTTTGTGTTTTTGTCTAGACAGAATTATCATTATCTCTAGGTTAATACTTTGTCCTGTGTTTAGATGGAGACAGTAAATAAGAATCAGGAGGAAAAGAAAACAGAAGTGAAGAAACAGACAAGCAGGAACCATCAACAGAGGCTGGAGAACATCGTAAAACAGACTGTGGTGGAGAGCAGGGTAAAACACATATTAAACCATATTAGATCCTTTGCATTTTTCTAAACTATCTCTGCAGCACCAGAAATCCTACCATTCTAGGCTGTGTTCACACTTGCAGGTTTCAATTCAATTGTGTATTTGCTCTAAGGGTGTTACTCTCACTTTGTACAGTTGCCTTAAATTGTGCTGAAGCACGTTTGTCCCCACCCTCCACTCTCCCCCGCACTCACATTGCATCCAAGCCGGAGCACGCTTACGTCATCGATGATGCGACTGTTTAGTTTACCAGGAAAAGAAGCGCTCTTGGTCAACACGGTGGAGATTGCTTTAGTTATATCGTTTTGTATTATTTTTTGTCATTTGGGATGCAGTGACACAGTCAAATATATTGCGGAACAGATCCAGCACTTTTGATGCTTATAAATTATCAGTCCTCGTGCTGCAGGTATTAGGAGGTATTAGGAAGTGACGTCGCGTCTTCAGTTTAGAGCTCAGGCATGCTTTGCACTCACACTACAAGCGTACCGGGCCAAAGCCCAACCGAACCACGCTCTGGCACACCTCTTCCAACTGGGCCAGGGCTGGCCAATTGAACCACATCCGGGCGCTATTCGAAGCACTCCCACTTGTCAAACAAAACGGGAAATGTGCCTGGGCACGGTTCTGATAGCATAGTGTGAGTGCACCCTTAGTGTAGTTCATTTGAATAAATGTGAATGCTGATATTCTACTTTTTGTTTGCAACCAAACAACTGAACCCTGAAAACATGGGCCTCTGTCCACTTCTCAATGTTCTCTGGGACGATTTAATTCAATCATGGACATTTAAATGAACTAAAGATGTCTAAACTAACCAAAAAACAGGATTTAACAATACAAAAGCAGAGAATGGTACAAGCATACCTGGTTTTCTTGTCATAAATGCTATGTTGCTCAGTGTGGCTGTCGGAAACTATTAGTCTTCTAGCCAGATCTTGGTTTTTGTGTGCAGTAGGGAAATTTCTGATGCTGTTTGGACTCCTTTTTCCACATTTTGTTAGATCATATGAGCTCTCAACTGATAAAATTCACATTTTCTGTATGCATATGCAACAAGCAACAACCTGATTTCACCAAGAATGACATGTTCCTGGATGAGCATCTATGTTGATCTTGGAACAACATTCCAATCAGAATTAAGAGATACCTTTATAGTAGATTGTAATCCAACTATTATTCCCCTCTGATTTTGGGAATAATTTACAGTCATGGTTGGGTTTAGGGGTAGAGAATAGGTAAGGATTACATTTTCCAGCAAAAATTATGTTCCAGGATCAACATAGATGTTAATCCAGGATCGCATCGAACGTGGCAAAATTGTGACACGCATGCAAGCATCTTTAGCCGAGCACACAGCATTTTTTTTGTTGTTTGGTAAGTTTTATTGCAAATAATGCAAAAACTTTTTATATATCTTTAGGTTGGGTGTTAAATGAGACCTATTATGCCCCTTTTTACAAGATTTAAAATAAGTCTCTGATACCCCGAGAGTGTGTATATGAAGTTTCAGCTCAAAATACCCCACAAATAATGTTTTACACCTCTTTGAAACTGGTTTTGATACTAATAAGTGGCTGTTGCTTTAAAATAAAATAATATTGTGCTCTTTTTCAGCTATGTGTCAGCATAGTGGCAGTCCTTTGATAATGAGGGAGAGATCATCACTAATGGGCGGGGCTTTCCCCCACTGATGACACATGCAAACGGAGAATGTCAATCAAAGTGTTTCTGCAGAGTTTTTTTTATCAAATTTTAATACAAAAAATAAAATGAATACCATTAGAAGGTGACTATATTCACAGACTGTTGCCACACAAGAGATTTTTGCATCATAGGTCCCCTTCAAAAATAGTGTGAAGCTAAACAAATCAGGAATAAATGCATTGTTTTGTTTTTTGGCCCACACCAGACAACCCCCCCCCCCCCCAAAAAAAAAAAATTAACACAATCTAAAATTGTATTTAAGTCCAGTCCATCAAGTATTTCTGTAGCAAATTTAGTGCTGAGATTGTAGATTTACAGCTTCGCTCTGGCATTGTGTAACATTTTTTCAATTTTACGTATTTTGCAGACAAGATTTGCAAAAGTTGTCTTTTGATTGTTGATTCAATTTAAGATGCCAAAAATGAACCTAAAGCACCTAAATAATTTAGTCTGTTGCTAATGTGAATAAAAAACGCTGCTTTTGCACTGAACTACTTAGCAAATTGACCTCTTTATCCATTTTGCACTGATTCTGTGCAACCATTTAATTTGATTGACCTCACGCTGTCTCTGTTTACATATGCTTGACTTATGCTTCATAATAATCCAACATTAATTGGGTTAATAGTGGATCAGGGTCAAAGGGCTCACACACGTGAATGCTTGCTTATTTATCCTTTTCCCATTTACAGCCTGAGTTGGATTTCTTTGGACGAGCCATTGTACCCAAGGAGAAGCCTGTGGTCACTGCTACAAGTATGTTGCTTTTTTATATACATGTATACTCTAACATACAGTAAATCACATTATGTGTTCCCATGCTTCTTGAAAGCACTTCGGCTTCTTGAATGTACTTTAAATTCAGACAAATGGTTCTTGAATGTGCTTGAATTGAAAGTTTATGGTGTTATTTCAACAATTATACATATGTATTCAACAATTACTGTGCTGCTTTCAAAAAACTGAATGAAAAAACTTAATTTAAAAGTCTTAGATTTCAATCTTGTACAAGAATTGTACACGTGCACATTTATTCAATATTTCTGAATCTGCATTTGAATATTACCACAAAATACAAAACTGTTTAAAAGGTCTACATTTTTGAAAATGAGACATTCAAAACATCATTACTCTGACATTTTTAATGTAAATATTAAGTGTAAATGAAACGTTAAGCACAGGAAGGACTTTAATGGCTCTACATATGCTGGGGGTGTAAATTACAAAGATGTTTGATTTGAAACCCCTTAACTTTTCAATGAACATGAGTTGATTATAACTGCAGATCAATGACAGTGTGAAACAGCCTACTGTAACGTCTGTAATTATATAAAATAAATAAACATATATAAACACATACAGCCCCTTACAGTCTCCGATATCTTACCAACTACAGAAGAACTACACACAGCAGACATTTTGTCCGTATTTAGGTTCAAAAACAACACAAAATATAGCCCACAGTCAGTGTAAACCTCTCATCTGTGTCTGTAATCTTCAGCAGCACATGTAGCCTCTGTTTGACAGTAATTCCATCATTCCCAGTTCATATTAGTCCAAAAGGTGAAGATGATAGTTATACATGGCATTTTGTTCATGTTTGCTGAAAAATAATGTGCTCCTTTTTTTCCGGCTTCTCCTTTGACAAACGTGAGAGTGAAGCGCGAAAAAGCAGTGTGTGACAGGATCAGGTTTCAAAAGCATGTCAATAATCACGCGCACGTTTTTATCATAGGCTCAAGAAGTTTGTTATTTCAGATATAGACGCACGGCAAACTCAAGGAAGAAAGCAAAACCGCTCGCACTTCAGAAACAATGCGGCACAGGGTAGATTCTGCTGTACTCCATGGCTTTGTGGCTGTTTATCAATACGACGACAAGGTTTGTTTGAGCCCGGATCAACCATGGCTCGTTATTATATGTATATATAATTCCGCTGTAATCTCTCGCTGTGTATTTTAAACATGGCAGGTTTTTTGTTTTCATTCTGGCTTGTTGCGTACGCGAATGACGTATCTCTGTAAACTAATAGCGTTCAGCTGCGCATCTAGCTCCGCCTTTTGGTACCCTTTCTTGTGTTTGGTACCTTTTCGAAAGGGTGCCGAAAAAGTGGAACGGTTCGGTTTGGTACGCCTTTTGACAGTGGAAACGGCCATAAAACATACCGAACCGTACCATACCGTACCCCTCAGTGGAAACGTGCCATAAATGTGTTTTAATCTGTTACTCTTCCTACGAAACAAAACACAGTGGTAAGATATGTATTTATGGATTTCCAACATTATATAGTTTGTCATGATTAGATAAGGATTTATTTGAAAAAAGTGATATAAACTTAAGCGAACCCTGAGTTAAATATGAGCTGATGTGGCTTCTCTCTGCAGGTGAAGATGGCAAAGTGAGTGGAGTGCTGAACATTGGTAAAGCTGTGGGCAACAGCGACGTCTGGTTTCGTTTTAATGAAGGTGTGTCCAACGCAGTGCGCAGAAACGTTTACATTCGAGAGCTGCTGTAAATTGATCTGGAGAAAGAATGAAGTACACGTCAAATGAATATGTAAACATCAAAAATGTTCTGAATAGTTAAAGCAATCATCTTAATCATGGGTCTCAAACTCCATTCCTGGAGGTCCGCAGCTCTGCACAGTTTTGCTCCAACCCTAATCAAACACACCTGATCTAACTAATGAAGGTGTTCAAGACTACTAGAGACTATTAAGCAGGTGTGAGTTGGAGGCGGTTAGAGTTAAACTGTGCAGATCTGCGGCTCTCCAGGAATTGAGTTTGAGACCACTGATCTAAATTGTTTGAAAAAGGGAGAAAAAAACACTGGCTCCTCATTTTTTTCTTTTTATTGTGCTGTTGTATAGTTGTCTTACACTTTTATAAATACATGTTTTCACTGAGAAACATCTGCTTTCTTTTCTTATTGTCATGAGAGTAAACAAAACAAAGCAGTTGAGTTCATTTGCATCTTAATCATATTCAAAGTCAGCCACTCCTGTTGCCACAGTGATGATCGACAGCTCTTCTGCTAGAGTATTACACATTTGCTTGACTCCACCCATGGGTTGTCCTTCAGGGCATCTGGATTCACAAATGGATCCTCGGTCATTTTCTCCTCCATCCATTTAATTAACCTGAAAATAAATGCATAAGTGGAAGACGGGGGAAATTAAGTGCCCTACTAAGCTTTAATCTATCAGGAATCTTTCTTTATGTATTTTATTTGCTTCACTAAACTTTGGACTTCAAAATCTGATTTGAATGTTTTATGGATATGTTCGAACATTATAATAATTAGTGTTTTTAGTAATTTCTGTTTATATATATGCCGTTTTATATGATATACATATAATAATTATAAATATTGACGGACAGAAATTAATTATTTAAATACACCTACTGTTTATACATGCATTCATGTAGTTTTGTGTGTGTGAGAGACTCACTCTGGAACAGAGACGGAGGTGTTGACTCGGTTATACTTGAGCTGTTGCTTCAGACTTTCCACATGATTCTTCAGCTGATCTTCATCCAGCTCATCCATCTGAAATACCAGCCATCATCTTCGTTTTATTTCAACATCTCAAAGCTTTAATTAAAATACTATAGCTATTATTTATAGATCATTTCTATAAATAATAGCTATACTATTTTAATTAAACACAATTGACTTGAAGAATGCCTTGTATAATTTCAGCCTACCGTCAATTTGGAGTTATGTCGCTCAGAAACGAAGTGTTGGGATAGTCAATAGTTCCTGTGTGAATAGCTTGAGGTTGAATGCTTTATTCTTTGTGCACACAGAGATTTAAACACACCTGACACCGAGGTTTAGGAGCATTCAAACTGCTTTGTTACTCAAATTTTCAGTCTACATCATAAGATGTAATAGGAGAGATGTGTAGCTCGCCGGCCTCATTGTACTTCTATGTAAAACACATGCAAATTAAATGTTAATGATGCTTTTTGGCCTCACCTAGTCTTTGCCAGGGAGAATCGGCTTAAGAGTAAATGCTGCAGACCACTTGTTGAGACTGCTTTGAGATATAAAATTACTTGATAATTTCTATATATGTTATTTCAGTCATCCCAAAACGTATAGTCTGTGTGTATGATGAAAAGCGGGGGAAATAAGTATTGAACACGTCATGTTTTTTCCTGGGAATAATATTTCTAAAGGAGCTGTTGACATGTAATTGAACCAGATTTTGTTTTGGTAAAAACCCAAACAATATAAACATCAAAATAAAACAAAACAAATCTGAAAAATGAGTAATGTGTAATAACAATGAAATGACACAAGGAGGAAGTGCTGAACTACTGAAGCTTATTTTATTCTTAATATAAAACTTCAACAGAGTATAAAAATCTTGATGCTTCTATGAGTCTCATCTATCAAATCTGATCTTTATTTTGTATTTTTTTTATTGGATTCAGGTCAGGTGATTGGGTGGGTCATTTTGCAGCTTGATTTTCTTTCTTTGAAACCATTAGAGAGTTTGCTTGGCTGTGTTTTGGATCATCGTCTTGCTGAAATATCCAGCCTGGTTTCATCTTTATTATTCTGCTAATGTAGATGTTTGACTGAAGCAGCTAATATTCATTTACAATGAGGAAGGGCAGAGGGTTGCTGAAGAACTGCGGAGAGATTTCTGCTGCTGACTGGGTCTTCACTGCCTTTCTACACTTCCCTTTCTTCATGTGTTCAATACTTTTTCCCTGTTTCCTTTAATTTTTTTTCACATAACTTAATTTGTAAACTAGTTAGATTTGTTTTCTTTGCATATGTGGATTCTTTGGTTGTTATCAACGTTCAATATAAATTTCAAGTCAACAGCTCCTTTAGAAATAGGTTTTCTGAGAAAAATGGTGATGTTTAATACTTATTTTTCCCGCTGTATATTATAATTAATCTGGTATTACAGTATAAAGTAGAAAACATACTATATTTATTCGTATTAAATGTCCAAAACATCTAGCAACAATCCTTTCTACTTGCAGAAACATCCACTGGTGACTTTAACCTTTGCTATTTGCCTAAAAGTGAAGTCACTTGTCTGTTAATGAGATTAGGAAGTGCTACAAGTGAGCAGTGTTGTTTGTTGCTAAGTCTGTCTAAACCCTGTCCCTTAAGCTACTTTTAGTAACACAGCAAATATATCCGTGAGTCGTGCGTGCACTTAGGAGGAAAAGATGGGCTTTAAATTGTGGGAGGATGGAGATCATCTTTTATTAAGAGTTAGATCAATAAACATTTTGGGTACCTGGTGTTGGGTAAAACTGAAAGTGTACAAATCACTTTTTGCATTACAAATTAAAAACACACTCTTGTTGCGCCATGAGCTTGACCTCTGGATGGTCTTATAGTTGAATGTAGGTATAATTATCATATGGTTCCTATTCAGCTTCAAATCAGCAGTGATATTTTAATTCCACTGTTAATCAATTGCCAGAACTTGACAAGTCAAGCACAGATTCTGTCATGGTTTGCTGCCAAATGTATCCAGAACTCCTAAAATTCCACAAGAATACTGAGAGGCCAGTCAATCGACATCATGCATAGCTCATATTTGGCTTATATTTAAAAAAAAAATGAATGCATGCATGCATTACCTTGGGTTTGAACCCATGACCTTGCTTGTATTAGCTCCATTCCCTACTGTTGCAAACCGATCATTAGCCAATATCCTTGTCCATGTCCATTAAAATCAAGAAGTGTTGGTTTCCAATGACTCAATCTAAAACACACCAGTAGCAGCGTGAAAACTGGCTAAAATAATGATTGAAATTATATAAACACCTCATTTTCTGCAAGTAATAAATTGTTCAGCATGTATCGGCCATAAGGCACCCAGCTTTTGGTTCAGTAATAGACGCTGCAGGACCCCACATCAGTCGACCACTACTCAAAACTACCACAAGTCACAAGTAACTGTTAGATGCTCTTCTGACTGATTTTATCCACTCTTCCCAAAACCGACGCTCCGGCAGCATTTTCCACCCCTCGTAACCATTCAGAACACTTCAGCAGGATGCTCTGATCCACACCTTGCTCTTCATCGTCCTCATACTCCACGTCATCGTATCGGTGACGCTCATTGAGAAGAGAGATCTTCACCAATGGGATATTGGATCGAAAACTTGACTTGGCCGCCAGACGGTCTTTGGGTTGCAGGGATGTTGAGTTATTTCGACTTGCGCGGAGCTGCTTCTCACGGTTACGTTTCTGCAGGAGCAAAGTGGCTTCTGGAGTCAAGTTGAGGGAGAAGTTTGATTCGCTATTCAATCCGTGGCTTGATCCGGAGGAGGCTGGAGGACTGCAAGGCTCCATTGGGATGCTTGTTGCTGAAACGCTAACAGGAAGCCTCTTCTTGCTTGAGGAGTTGGTTGTAGAGATCGGGATGCCTGAAGTACTTTTAGAGGAACTTGTTGGACCTGCAGGTCTTGAAGGCAAAACCCATGTACTCCGTCCCTCCATCCTCAATCCTGAGGTGGCTCGACTGGTGGGTAGCTTGCTTTTATGCGGCGTGGCCTTCTTGCTCAACTTTTTAAGCCGCTCCTTCACAGAACTTTTCTCTTCTGTGCTCGTAACCAGAATGACAGGCGACGGTCCTGGAAGTTTCTCTTTACTGTAGTTGGGAAGACTCCGAGGTTTGGTTACAGGGGGAAAAGGCATCTTGGAGAGGTAGAGGAACAAGTAGGACAGGAATTCAGTCTTGGAGGTGCAGTGAGGCAGGAAGGGGATGTGATCTTTGGCATGATCAAGACAGCTATTTGTTTTCAGAGTCCCGAACATCCACTTCTTTCTTTAGACGCAGTCGCTCTGAAAATGGCACGCGGGAATGGTTTGGCTCTTTATAGGATGTCAGGGCTTTAAAGGGGCTTGGCTGATGAACGATGTGCGAATCCTCTGGCGTAGGTAAGCCTGACACGTGCAGATTAAGTGTTGCATAATGAACAGTAATGCAAACCACCGTAGTGAAAGTTTACATCCTTGCTTACCTGTGGGATTGTAAAGGTAGTTGTGAATACGAGACTAGGCTAAGAGATCCAACAGATTTAACATGGGTTAAATCCAACAGATTTAACATGGGTTAAATCCAACTCTGCAGATTTTGTGGTCAAAAGTATTAGTTGGAAATGTAGTTATAAAGCATAGGAGTCATTTCCTGGAGGGCTGCAGCTCTGCAGTTTTGCTCCAACCCTAATCAAACACATCTGATTCAAATAACTGAGGCGTTCAAAAGAATCTTGAACACCTTGATTAGTTGCATCAGCTGTGTTTGATTAGGGATGGAGCAAAACTGCAGAGCTGCAGCCCTCCAGGAATTGAGTTTGGCACCTATGATCTAAAGCATCAGTCTGTTTATAATTGACTTATAATTGATTGTGTACATTAACGTTTAATATTGTAAGGTAGTCTGTTTCAGTGCCAGCCGAGTATCTGATCAACACGTGTCTAATCGTTTTCCCAATTAAAGGATCTACTGGACCTAATCTTTTTAAGAAGGTCACGTTATCTCTTTCACACACAGTCTGCAACTTTTCATTTACTTCTGGCATGAGGTAATCATTCACAACCTGAATATTACTGGAAGACCTAAAACTTATGTCAGGAAGGAGAGATATTTAATGTCACTTTATTGGTTCTCTAATACCTTGTCACACTTTTAAAAAAATGCATCTTCTCTATATTTCTTCCAATCACACTAAAACTGTATTTTAGTCACTTGCATGTTGTAGTATAGACTGTAAAAATAGAGCTGTACTTTAGGTAACACTTTATTTTGATGGTCCATTTTGAGTATTAGTAGATTGTCTTATCTACTAATACTCAATCTTATACTTATCTGTTGATACTGCTCCTTCAACAGACATTTAAATGACTATAAGAAACTTTGCAAGCACATGTCTACTTATAATCTAATGAGAATTATTTGCAATGCAACTTAAGTTCAACAAACGGACCATCAAAATAAAGTGACCGTACTTTACTGTGATAGCGTTCAGTTTTTAAGATATTTTGAGTTTTGTGAGATTCTCCTTAAAGGTCCCATGAAAATAAAATGTTTTTTAGATGTTAGTATCAGTACTGCTTGTTTTTAAGATGACTATAAGCTAGTGTGCAACAAAATATTGACGAAAATTGCCTTTCGAAGATATAAAACTGATATAAACATGTAAAGCTTGTAGTTTGTCACTTCAGCCTAAATGGATCAGAGAATTTTCACGACAATGTTTAACTGATCCTGATTAGCACCCTTTTGTCAGGTAAATGCAATGGGTTACTTCATGAGGGGGTTTTGGGTCACCACAGCATTGTTTCCAGATAGATGCTTTTATGTTATGATAGTTTGGCCAAAAATGATGTCATCATTTACTCTCCCTTGTTTAAAACCTTTGAGTTTCTTTCTGTTGAACACAAAAGAAGATATTTTGAAAAATGTTGGAAGCCTGTAACATTTTTTTTTCTTTTTCCTACTATTGAAGTCAATGGTTCCGGGTTTCCAGATTTATTCAGAATATCTGCTTTGGTGTTCAACAGAAGAAAGGAAGGATTAGAATCATTTGAGGGTGTGTAAATATTCATTTGACGGTGAACTATCACTTTAAAGAAAGGGATACAAGTCTCTGTTAGCAGGCATGAGGTAAAGTACAACTATTCCTGACTGGATCTTTCAGCGCTGTTGACTAGTGTAGCCTACTATAAATTCTGATATTTTTATTTTTTGCAAGACATATGTTGCAAATATTTTCACAATAACACATTTCCTCCGCTCTTTTTGAAATCACAGGTCAGAATAGTAACTAGCAAAGGGATTTGGTTTGTACACAGTTGTGTGGGTTAATCAGGCATGATTAGCCTAAGCAACAAAGACAGTGAGTGTTGAGTCTGTGCCAAGGATATTTTTGTAAATGAAAACTAAGAGATTTTATATACATATATATATATATATATATATATATATATATATATATATATATATATATATATATATATATATATATATATATATAAAACAAGTCCACTAAATCTAACAAAACCACTAATGTAACAATGTAAAAAAAAATTAAAAAGCAAAACTGTAATAAGCTCAGTCTGTGCCTAAAGATACAGGCAACAGTTTTCCCTTGAATGTCATTTTAAACAAAACATCATCATCGTTCTCAAAATCATTGCACACACAAATGATCCTGCACAGTTGCTACAGTATGCATTTTGGCATGCCTTCATGGCAGTATTGACCAGTCATAATCCTATTCTGCTTTTGGAAAGCTCACGTGATCTTTATATTTCGATAATAAACTAATCAGAAGTGCAAGTTGTTTTTGGTGTAGGTATGAGGTGGTGTAGAAACTCAGACAGCACTTTGGAGCCGTGGCTCCCTCTAGTGGACATGAGCGCTGTGTGCAATTCATTCTTTCAACGTTAGACTGAAGAATATCATATTGTAAACGGCATCAATGGCTTATACAGTTACCATGGCATCTTATTTTGGAGAACTTTAGTTGTATACATTGAAATTACCTGCTACTCTCATAATCAGTCAAACGGGAAAGATCTTGACAAAGTCGAATTAGTGTAGTACTTTTTGCAAGTGCTTTACTGTCAGTATTTTAATTTCAGTGTAATACATCTTTCACTTATTATTAAAGTCATACATTTATACGTCGAACAAATTAACAGCAAACCCCACATTAGAGTTCCTCTTTCTGTGCAGCTTTCTGTTCTTCCAGATATTTCTTTCTCCGCTGCTCCTCCTGCAACACACACACACAGAGCATGGCGAGTCTGCACAATGTTAATGTGTGTATTAAACGATATGTAATATGCGATACCTTGGCTTTCTCTGTCTTGGCTTTTTCGATCTCTGTTTTCATAAATGTTACTATAGGCTTCAGCTTCCTCTTGCCGGAATATGGTACCACCTGGAAAATGTTTTAGCAGGATTATTTCAAAATACAACTTATTGGTCTTTGTGTGTCAGATCATCTTAAAGTGGACAAAACTTTTCATGTCACAAAACATCATATATATATAATCTTTATAGCAACTTTTAGTGACTTTATTTATTAGCAATTTATTTATTTTTTTCTCTCTAGCATCAGTTTTAATCACAATTTTTAGTTTGATGCTTTAAATAAGCAGCAGGCGCTCACTGGCAGTGGCCGCAACTACAGCTCTACAGCCTCCTCTGTTATGAAATGTTTTTTTAAGCTATAAATTGACTCAAGCATCACATATTTAGAGGTTTGGCAGTGAGAACACGTTTTTAACTTCAACTTTGTCTAAAATCTACAAGACAAAAATAAATGAGCATTTTCTTAAGAAAAACAAGGTGCTCTGGGCCTTCTGGGGTTCTTCTTCATGAGTGAATTACTCAGTTAGCTGGATTTGGTTATTGACGATTTGACACGATCCAGGATCATTTGTTCTTCAAAACTCATCTGAGAGTTGTTGTCATAGCAACAGTTCTGGTAGCTCAAACATGCTCAGGAGCAGGCTTATTTCATATAAACAGGATTAGATCAGGTCTTTTCAAGCAAAGATAATAATTTAAGTATGTACCGAATTCTGATATTTTCTTACAGTAATTAAGTAATTACTGTATATACACTTGGGAATATATATATATATATATATATATATATATATATATATATATATATATATATATATATATATATATATATATATATATATATATAAAGTTTAAAAATGTATATTAATAAAAACTTATGCAATCTGCACTCCGAAATAAAAGTACAGAGACTGTCACCTGCTGGTGGTTCAAAGAGAAAATGTATTGTTATGGACTTGGATATAAATGCTTTAGTACAACTTGTGTAAGATAATAGACATGCACAATATTCGACTTATTTTTTTAAAAGTAATAATACATTTATGTTTCATTCATGAACATGTTCTGCCAGTTAATATGACGGTGATTTGATGCTTCAAAAAAAGCTGCAGACATCTTTACCAACATCAAAATGCTTTTGTGATGCAAAATTGATTTAACCATCCAGTTATTCCTCACACTGATTAAGAAACCGCCTACTATAATAAAGAAAAGCCGCGCTAACAGTTGAACTAAATAAATAACTAAATATCATATTGCGTATCATATTTAACAAATTGTGAATTTTATGTATAATTAAATAATAATCAGATGATGTCATTACGCTGCTGTGCTGTCAGCCAATCATTGAATTGCTGATCATCATTTTTTGATCGATAGATTAATCCTTCACATCACACGCAGCAATCTCAGATCAGTTCATCCAGATATTTTAATCTGATTTGCGAACTTGTTGAACCAATTTAGCCAGAGATCAGTTATCAAGTTTAAAAGATCCAGGATCCAATCATCTTAGATCATTTAAGAGAGGTACGAAGAACAGACCACTGAACTTCAAAATGAAGCTCATTCTGTACAACAACAAATAATCAACAAGAAGGTGCAATCAAGGAATAAAATATGTGAATGTAAAAATATGATCAAATATTGCATTTACAACACATACGAATTGATGAAGCCAACCACTGAGCACTTCAAGGACAACACATACACTTACTACACAAATGCTCTTCATTAAAATGTCCCCATAGACATCACCTATATGATATAAAACTGCAGCTTTTTATTTAACTTATGTTTGATTGTAACTTTAATTTGATTGTAATGTAATAATGGCCACCTTTTGTAAAGCTGCTTTTAAACAATAATCATTGTAAAAAGTGCAATACAAATAAACTTGAATTAAACTGCATTTCATAGTTAAAGGGAAAGGGTGAAGAAAAAAGGCATTTTTGTACTAAAGGTACTGAAGGGAACTTTTTAAACCAAGTGTAAGACTGGTTATGTATAAATACTCCAATAGACATACATGCCTGAGCCCAAATGTATGCAGTTGGTATTATTAACACAGGCAAAAATATAAACAAAACTAAGCTGGAATAGACAAAAATGTCCAAAACACAACAATATGGCTGTCAACCATCATTCTCATCATATTTAAATGTGAAAGCAGTCAACTACTTACTCTCTCTGAATAAAGCGCTGGAAATAATTTGATGGATGGATATTTCTCTCCCAGATGAAGGTGTATGTCATTGGCAGTAATGTCAATTTTGGCGACGACGACATCATGATTTTGACTAAAGTGATCAGCAAGCTCCTCCCACAGTGGAAACAGAGCACGACTTTCCCTGTTCCACGGTGCATCTATTAAAAGAATGATCATACATGTGTTTATAATGCACATTTAACAGCTCTTTACTCATATCATGTACCTACAAGCTATCTAAAGAGAAACAATACTGGTATATACATCAAGATGGAGCTTAATGTACCTACAGAACAACACAATGACGTTGTTGTTATGGTTGAAGGCCACTTTTTCAAAGTTCATCCCAACCAGTTCTTTAACTGGCTGCGTGTCCCAGTTTGCAGGAATTGGCTCACTTTGCATCTTAGGCTGCAACACACAAAGAAGACAGATTGTGTCAAGTCAGGCTTTGTGGACATAGAGTGGAACAAAATGTTGCGTCTCGCAGGACCACGGTGCTACAAAAATAAACAATCATACATATGAAAACAACACTGGACTTTAGAGCTATTCATTTTCTTTTTGGCTTAGTCTCTTTATAAGTCAGGGGTCGCCACAGTGGAATGAATCGCCAACTTATCCAGCATATGTTTTACAAAGCTGATGCTCTTCCAGCCACAACCCAAAACAGGGAAACACCCATACTCTCTTGCATTAGAGCTACTTTAAACCTATACAGTAATCTAACTATAGCCTATTTCAGTGTGGTCATGTCATTAGCCCATGAACATTTCCAGCATGTTATCAAACTATTTCATAACTGTAAGAGGCAATTCAATCATAACTTAATGTTAAAACAGCTATCATAACATTATGTATCAATATCTGGCTCTTTTTGGGTTCTCGGTAGCTATAGAAATTAAAAATGTAAGAGGAAATACATTGGAACCATTGTTTTTGTTTACATTCCTCAATGTGGTCTATACCAAGTAAACATTATTTTCCTTATTGAGTCCTTTTAAGATGGAGGGTGCACTCAGGGTGTTTTCCCACCTGTAGATCGATTATTTTGTTCCGCAATTGGGATTAAAATTGTTACAGTGTTGCACTTTGTTCTTGGTGCGCTTGTCTTTCACACAGCAAAGTTTCTAAAAGGACCAATAGAGCTAAAACAAGTCACGTGCGAGTAACCTCTCCTCACATTGGTCAGAGGTCTGCTCAGCTGTCATGCGTCATTATTTTAATTCATGACGATGAGCAATAAGATATTATAAGCAAAAAGCTTTCATTTTTAATGGTGACACCCACAGACATTGTCACCAAATATAAGTCAGAGGTAAGACTTTCTCATACAGAGTTGTTGGTTAGAATTGTGCATTATAGGCTTTACATTATAAAGAAAAAATAACAGACAAACCAAAACTGCAGTTTAGTACATTTCCCTAACGGATAAACCGCTCTCGTTAATAATTCAGCATGCTTTCATATTCGACATGAAACGCACATTTACGGTATAAATTATGACATCCGGCCCTGCTCGTAATTCTCTCTTTATATAGCCATATATAATTGAAGTTAAAATTATTAGCCCCCCTGAATTATTAGCTCCCCTGTTTATTTCCCCCCCCCCCCCCCCCCCCCCCCCATTTCTGTTTAACTGAGTTAAACAGCAGTTTTACAGCTTAAAGTGAGATTTAAAGGCTTAACTGGGTTAATTAAGTTAACTAGGCAGGTTAGAGTAATTAGGCAAGTTATTGTATAACGATGGTTTGTTCTGTAGACTATCAAAATAAATATATAGCTTAAAGGGGCTAATAATTTTGACCTTAAATGGTTCATAAAAAATGAAAAACTGCTTTAATTCGAGCCGAAATAAAACGAATAAAACTTTCTTCAGAAGAAAAAATATTATCAGACATACTGTAAAAATTTCCTTGCTCTGTTAAACTTCATTTGGGAAATATTTAAAAAAGAAAAAATGCCTTAGAAGTGAAACCAGTGTATTTTAACGGAAAACAAGTTGAAAGGGTACAGGAATATAAGTATCTTGGTACAATATTTGATACCACATTAAAGTTCCAGCAGAATTCAGAAGCTGTTGCTAAGAAAGTGCACCAGAGAATGTATGTTCTTAGAAAACTGAACTCTTTCTGTGTAGAAAAACGCATACTGAGAACTTTTTATACCACTTATATCGAGAGTTTATGAAGCTTTTCCTTTTTATGCTGGTTCTCTTCACTTTCCGTTAGAGAGAAAAATCGACTACAAAATTTAGTCAAGACTTGCTCCAAGATTATTAGTCTATCTCTGAGGAGTCTAGCAGAGTTACATGAACAGCAAGTATTAAGGAAAACTCAAAGTGTGATAAGAGATGACTCCCATCCTGTGAAGCCTTTTTTTGTTCTGTTGCCCTCTGGAAGAAGGTTAAGAAGCATTAAATGCTCTTCCAACAGATATAAATTTACATTTGTTCCAGAGGCAGTAAGGCTTTACAACATTACATTTTAGCAAGTTTTAAATTTACATTTCTAATACATGTGTTTTTCCAAGGTTGTGTTTTTTTTTTTTTTTTAAACTATTTATGAAATTATACATGAAGCATGCTGGATTGTTATTGTTTTTGTTTTGTTTTTTAACACTGTTTGTAAGCGATGTGTCTGTGTTTGTTGAATCATGAAAAGCTATTACCCTAATCTAATTGCCCCTGGTGGGATTAATAAAGTTGTTAAACTTAAAGAAAAAAAATACAAAATAAATCAAAGGAGGGCTAATAATTCTGACTTCCACTGTATATGCCTATTGTGTATCCATAATGCACTGTGATATAGCCTGGTTCGGATCGTTTTGCTTTCTCACTACAATCGATCTGCTCCAGAGTTCGTTTTAATCAAGCTGAGACCACCTCATTCAGGCGGTCTCATTTTGGCGCAGATTCAAACACGATTGCTAGATTCACATATGCCAAAGGAACCACGCTACCTGGGGCAACGCACCAGCTTCCGAAACAAAAGTCTAGGTGTGAAAGCACCATTAGAAATGCACAATGCTTTTTTTTATACATTTAATATAAATTTGTATGCACTCCTGTTTAACTGCTCATTAACATAAATATCTAATAATGGATGTGCACCCAATCAATCTGAATAAACTGTGCATTTTCATGTCTGAGTTGACCACAGACAGCTCAGAAATGTTTCTGGTCTCTTGTTCAATCTACTCTGTGAAGGTAAAAGGAGGATCCAACCTGGTACTAGCAAGGTAAAGTGTTCTTTAGGTGATGAAAGTATACTCACCTTAGCTTTCCCATCCAGGTAATCGAGACAGAACTCCATCAGAGTGTGTGTGTCAAACTGATCAGATGGCAGCTGGTATTGAAGGTTGTCTGATAAATTGACCATCCGGACCTGAGGAGCCTCTTCTGACCTCACATGGAAATACTCCATCATACGGCCATTGCGTAGCTCACTCACGTCGATCAGCACAAACAGAATCTAAAGAGAGAGATTCCAGTCACTATTGGCCTTGATTTTTGACATATTAGTGAAGGTCCTGAAATATCATTAAAAACATTCTCATTAGGAAAAAAACAACATATATTTAACTCCTAATTGACCCACAATGTCAGGGCGACCATGATGGATGTTTCCTTTTTTTTTTTTTTTTTTAAATACGTTCACTTCATCTGAGGGGCATGAAACTCTCCAACTTGTCCTTACCAAATCTATTTTAAAATAACAAAAACAGGACTTGGTTGTTTTAAAGGAGTGTAAAAAATCCCTATTTAGGTTCAATGAATGGGAGAAGTGACAGAACATTATTATATAAATTAGCAAAAAAAAAAAAAGTAATAAATCTGGAAAACGTTCAGAAATAAATGGTCTAATACTAAAGCACAAAATCAACATGGAGTGTGTCAAACACACATTCACGAAGTCTTTTTTTACATTTTGGTAAATTGGAATTATTTTATTAATAATTGCAATCCTGAATCATACATTCAGCTTCAATTATCAAAAATAATTTGTGTATGTTTAGTTTACTAAGGCTGCATTTACACTGCAAATCTTTTTTGATGACTGGCTTACATCTTTTATCCGATTGTCTGCAGTTACACTGCACACGGCAAAGCAGGATCAGCAGGAAAAAAACAGCGGGCGCTGATTGACAGCTGATAATAAAAAGATCGCTCTTTTCTGCGTTCCTGTATTTAATCTGTTCACAGGGTTTCATATTTTTAAATTCTTTTGACAGATTGTTTTACTATAGTTTATGACAGAAAATTTCTCATTTGGCCATCTTCTTTTGAACCAATGGGAATTTTAATGTAATGTCCACGGCGTGATTTATGCACGTGATGCATGCAATAGTTTTATATTAGTTTATATTGGTAACGTGGTAGATATTGCGGTCTCGCTCTCGTTAACATGCCTAAATGCTTGTGCTACATGACAAAATAAAAGTCCTCGTGTATGAGATTTAAGGTTAGGCCTCTGCTGAATTCTGAAATAAAAGCATTGACAGACAATCTGATCTACCTGCTTACACTGCAGACACGAGGGCATGAATCCGATTCATATCGGGTAAATTTCCACATATGAACAAGGCCTAAATCTGATTTGAGTAAATTGGAATCCATGTGATTTTGTCTTGCTTGCACATACATGGGCCAAATCCGATCTGTGCCACATGAGAGAAAAGAAATCGGAATTGAGTCACTTAAACACTGCAATGTAAATGCAGCCCATGTTAAATAAACATTTACAGGAAACATATTTTTGTCTATGTTATTTGTAATTTCAGTTAAAAAAATTATGTGTCTGTCTCCATGATCTGGTCAACTCTGTTACATTCACTATAAAACATCTTTCAGCACTGATAGAAAAAGCATGTGCCTTACTCCAAGTGATTTTACTTTGCTGGTGGGAAACCCTGGAAGACATTGAGGCATGTTATTATTTTCCTCTTAATCATTTGTACAAAATATTTAGGATACACCAAAAGTAATTGATTATTTGTTAACTCTGTTATGGTGATATTTCAGTGAATTTCTCAAGCTCATTTTGAAAACAAAAGTTTGATAAATGCATAAAATTCTGTTTTAAACATGCCATGTGCTGTCTGCTTTGAGGTTTGCATATTGAGCTCAAAACAGTGAGAAACTCTGTTAGTGGTTTGAAGTGTCTAATGTTAATGTTATGTCTAAATGTAAAGCGAATGATACTGACCTTCCCTCTGAATTTTTCTGCAGTGGTTTTATAAGCGTCGTAGATCTCCTCAAATCCTCCCTCAGTCTTACTAATGAACAGAAGCAAATGATCCAGTATCACTGAGTTCAGGATCTTAGATGCCGTCTGTGAGGAAGAACAAAAAAAAGAAAGAAAGCAGCTTGTTGATTTTGCTACTACATGTCAAAATGCCAAATACTGTTCAACAGAATTTTTCACAGTATTTCCCTAAATATTTTTTCTTCTGAAGAAACTTATTTGTTTTACGAAACCATTTTTATTAAAAAAAAAAAAAAAAAAAAAAAACATTTTAAGGTCAATATTATTAGCCCCCTTAATCAATTTTTGATTTGGATTGTCTACAGCAGTGTTTCCCAACCCTGTTCCTGAAGGCACACCAACAGTACACATTTTCAACCTCTCCCTAATCAAACACACCTGAATCAACTCATCAGAGGATCAGAAGAGACTCCAAAACCTGAAGTTAATGGGTCAGATAAGGGAGACATTCAAAATATGTACTGTTGGTGTGCCTCCAGGAACAGGGTTGGGAAGCACTGGTCTACAAAATAAAACACTGTTATACAATGACAGTTGCCTAATTACCCTAACTTGCCTATTTAACCTAGTTAAGCCTTTAAATGTGACTTTAAGCTGAATACTAGTATCTTGAAAAATATCTAGTAAAATATGATGTACTGTCATCATTCAGGAGGCCTAATAATTCAGTCTTCAACTGTATATCAAAATACAAAATTACCACGCCATTGTATTCGGTCACAAGTTCCATCTCATACAGTCTGATAAAGTGAACGAGGTCTGTCTTCACTGTGCTGCTCTCCATCTCAAACTGCTGGTCAGGTTTAGACTACGGAGAAAATATGAATGAATGAGACACAATTCGGCAATATACCTTAAAATGAAAGCACCTTACTGTCTTCTTGCACATTTTAAAAGAGAGCTGACCTTTCTGATGAGGAGAACAGAGTCTCTGCTGATCTCAAACTGGCTGAAAACTTCATGATGGCCCGTTACTCCAAAAGGCAGATCAGCCACGTCTGCAGCGGTTTCGTAAAACATGTTCACTGCGCCTTCCTCAAGATCCTGTGATGCAGAAACATTGATGAGCTTCATTAGAATCTGTACTATAAAACCTATTTAGTATGGGTTATTATGAGGCATTAGTCCTTCATTTGAACTCACAACACCTTAGATAAGATATTTTGAGGTTTTAGTTATGAGTATGACTCTTTTATGAATGAATCCATTGTTAAAAACAGGTTCCTTTGAATTCAACGTCAAATCAAAATATGCATAAAGATATTTCAAGCTTAATAGTTTAGACTCATAAATTTCACATTAAGACATTTGAATACTTAAACAATATCTTTAACTGTCTGATCAATCAATCCTTTATTAAAATTTACTTGTGGAATTATTTCATAAAATTTGCCAAACAATTTAATGCACTTAACATTTTAGTTATGGCTGATTCATCAATGAGTCAATTAGTATATCTGATTCATTTGATACACTTTCATAAAATTAGCGTACCACTTGTTAAGTTATTTTCAAATGAGATATTTTAGACTCTTTAATAAAATTCACATACCAATTCTAACGACATTTGAATACTTTAAAATATATTTAGCTTTCTCTGATCAATCAATCCTTCATTAAAATTTACTTTTGGAATTATTTGATAAAATTTGCCAACCGATTTAACGCACTAAACATATTAGTTATGTCTGATTCATGAATGATTCATTTAGTGCAACCATGTTCATTGAGGACCACCAGCTCTGCACATTTTCCATGTCTCCTTAACCTAATACACCTGATTCAGATCATCAGCAGAGACTGAAAGACCTGTAATGGGTGTGACATCCAAAACACACAGTGCTGGTGCTCCACTAGAAACGTGGTTGAGAAACACTGATTCCATTGATCCACTTTTATAAAATTACCGTATCACTTGAAAAAGTTAAAATGTTCAAAATATATCTTTAACACTTCTGATTCATAAATGATTCATTTATTTGATCTGATTCTTTTGTAACATTTTCACCACATACACAAAACACAATGACATTTTTCATTTGAACTGACTTTTTAAAATAATTTGGCCAAATTAACTTAAAAGTAATCAGCACAAGTATTTAACTTATTATGATCATACATTTTCAGCAGCACGGTGGCGCAGTGGGTAGCACAATCGCCTCACAGCAAGAAGGTCGCTAGTTCAAGCCCCGGCTGGGTCAGTTGTCATTTCTGTGTGGAGTTTGCATGTTCTCCCCATGTTGGCGTGGGTTTCCTCCGGGTGCTCAGGTTTCCCCCACAAGTCCAAAAAAAAAAACATGTGGTACAGGTGAATTGGCTAAGCTAAATTGTCCATAGTGCATGAGTGAGAATGAGAGTGTATGGGTGTTTCCTAGTGATGGATTGCGGCCGGAAGGGCATCCGCTGCATAAAACATATGCTGGATAAGTTGACAATTCATTCTGCTGTGGCGACCCCAGATTAATAAAGGGATAAGCCGAAAAGAAAATGAATGATTCTACATTTTCCTGACAAAAATTAAACAATACAATATAGCAGTTTTTCCCAACCCTGTTCCTGAAGGCACACCAACAGCACACATTTTCAACCTCTCCCTTTTCAAACATACCTGAATCAGCTCATCAGCTCATCAGAACAGACTCCAAAACCTGAAATGAATGGGTCAAATAAGGGAGACATCCAAAATGTGTACTGTTGGTGTGCCTCCAAGAACAGGCTTGGGAAACACTGCAATACAAGCATACCTGTCAACACTGGGGTGTGAAAATAAGGGATATTTAATATAAGCTATTATTAAGAAATTGAATCAAGTTATCAAATCTCATTAACCTTTTCTTCACTGTATAACATTCTGATTAAAGAGCAACGAATCAATCTCTCATTTAGATTTTTCATTTGATTACATTAAATAAGAAAGGTTACTTTAAAAATGCACAGATCTTTTATGAAAGCATTTGATTGCGTTCATAACTTTTTTTTAAGTCACACACCGCTACATGAACTGACTGTTTTATGGATTGCATAGGAGGGGCAACGACGCCTGTGATGAAAAGGAAGGGAATCCCGCCGTTTTCATATTTATTTCAAAGTATTTCCATGCCTAAATAAAATGAAAGCACAGAACAGATTCACATTTAAGAACAAGGGGTGGCCCTTGGTGGTTTGGCAGTATGGGTTGTGTATAAGGAGGATTGCTCCTATAACGTTTACTGCCACCCTTCATAGAAAGATTGAAAATGCGAGAGAAATATGGGAAAAATACCTTTACGGGATGATAGAGGGATAGAATTGTAAAATACGGGAGATTCCAGGGAAAAACGGAAGGTATGGGCTCGATAGTCAGGCACGCTCCTGTTGATGTTGTCAATCTGGCAACCTGCCCTTGCATGGAGTCGTCAGAGGAGGGGCGGAGTGAAAATGTGTTTACCTAGTTCAACCACTGGGTGTCAAACTTACATACTGCACCTTTAGGCCCAAACCCAATTCTATTTTTGCGATCCTGCTGTTGTAGCTGGTGTATTCTGGCAAATTTTCTTACCCCTTGGTTTCGAGTGTGGTCCTGAAAAATCTTCATTCGAAGAGGTATTTACCCCTTCCCCTTTAGCCCTACACCTTCAAGCTAAAGAGAATTGGGACAATGGGAAGGGCTAAGGGGTAGAATTGGGATTGGGCCTTAAACTCCCATGAGTGATGACTCCAATTATTCTGATTTGTTTTTTTTTACTAATATAAAAAAACAGATGAACTAAAATAAGTTCCCAGTTAACCTTAAATAATCCAAGCACCACAAGCTCCCCTTCGTGCATGAAGTTCTCCAGCTGTGTGACATTACTGATGATGTCAGCACTCGGCCCTGCTCTTCTTTTAAGCCATGTCAGGATGGAGGCGGAGCTTTTAAGAACTGTGGGAGGAGTCACACAACAACCATTATAAGACATTATCATCCTAAATAATGATGCATGCTCATATTCACAGCAAGTAAAGTCTTTTTTGTCTAATCAATAAGATATTTCAACCTCACCAGGACAGTACACTGGGTTATTCTTGTCTCCAGACAGGTAGAGTCGTATTGATGGTAGTGTTGTGATGTTCAGGGATTCGGCAAGCTCTTTTTCCTTCTTCACATCCACTCCTCCGAGCTTCACATTAGAATCTGCTTCCTTCAGGGCTCCGGCTGCTTCTCTAAACTCAAGGATCGAGCCCAGAGACTGGCCAGACAGAGGAGCATCTACAACAGGTTAAGAAATTAACAGCATCAAAGAGTCTTATTGTGATAATTGCTGATGTCTTATCATGATATTCACATGAGCTGGACATAAGGGTTACTTTAACAGGAGTAATCTTTTTTTTATTATTATTATTTTTTTATTGAACATTTTGATTTTGAACAAAGCCAGAGATCCACCCAACAAAAAGTGTGAAATAAAATAAAAACAGTAATATTGCAATAATAAGTACAAAATCAGGCTTGAAACATAAATGATACAGTCTCTCTCATATTTAACCAAAATTGTACAGTTTTTTTACTGGCACCATTTAGTTTGGCTGTGGTGTATTCCAGACTAATAATGTCCAGTAGATAGATCCTCCAGGATAGATCAGTTGGAGCTGATGGATCCAGCCATAGTTTCAGGATTGTTTTTTTTTTTTGCAGAGTCCTTCTTTGGTTGATGGATAAGGAGATTGATGAATCGTCCAGCATGGCAAGAAGCAATGGGTCGCATTGGATCTGAGTTTCCGTTAGATCTGATAGAAAGTCTCGTACTTTGGTCCAGAATAACGCAATTTGGGGACAATCCTGGAACATATGTATAAAGTACCTTGTGTAGAGTTGTTACATAAGTGA
The DNA here is from genome assembly GCF_903798145.1 of Danio aesculapii. Classification (NCBI taxonomy): domain Eukaryota; kingdom Metazoa; phylum Chordata; class Actinopteri; order Cypriniformes; family Danionidae; genus Danio; species Danio aesculapii. Next base: position 52,031,821 of record NC_079435.1, on the reverse strand, counting down.
GAAAAAGGGTCTGATTTTCATTTAAAATAACAGGTAGGGTGTGGCATAAGCCTTAAAAATTTATCCATAATGAATCCAGGAGTAATCTTTAAAGAAATCTCCACATTTTTGGGTATTTAAACTGAAATGCTCGGAGTGACAAACGTTTCTAAGATATTCAGTCATAAAAAGAGCTTTACAAGGAGATTTTATTAGTGAAAATTAATGGATTAAACAAACATAAGTGGTGAGAAATAGATACATGTATTAGAGAGTGTTTTGAACTGCCCACGATACGAATATCATGTTCTTTATTATATTTTTGAACTTTACCACTTGTGGGCAGCATGCACTGTACAAAAAAAGCTTTAAGTTTCCTGTGTGATATAATTTACACCATTAAACCCCATGTGTGCCTTCTAGTCTTCTAATCTGTCTTCTTTACACACTTATGTGTCTTCATTAGTAACTAAAAAGTCATTCAGCAGCAGATGTTTACATCCAGAGCAACACAATCCCTCTCTGTTTAAGTGATTTGCTCAAAGGCTCGGTGGTGATAACTCATCGTTCATTTCTTGAGGAGATCGAAACAGAAACTTCCCAATTACCAGGCCTGAGATACCAGGCACCATCATTCACGTGAAGTGGCTTCATTTAAAGAGATTATGTTTGAAATACATAATAGAAACTCTGGGAAACAACCATGGCGGGGAAAAACATGCAGTAAACTAAAGCTAGCGTTAATGTTTTTACTCGGAGTTGTTCGCCTCATTGATTTATCGCACTATGGAGCAGGACTTAAGACAGGAGAGCCATAAACACACACATATACTCACAGAAGTGCACCAGGAGCTGCTCGTGTTGTTTAAGAGCTCGGTGGAAATTGCTTTTTGTCAGCACCAGCACATCTTTGTCCTCGACGATTAAATCGGATTGACTCTCCGCCAGAGTTTGGTGTAAAAATAAACACACACTAAAGCACAGCGTGGCGTACACCTTCATACTGCCTGCAGGAGTTCAGATGAAACTGACTGACCTTTGAGTGTGTTAAGAGTAGCTAAAGGTGTGTGTACGTTAATGATATCAGTGTGTACTTTGGCAAATGAATTTACAGCCAATACGAACAGAGATAGAGAAGTCTGACGGCGACTTAACAGTATTTTTGTCCTTTGTGCACAAATCTCTGATCAGCGGTATCTCTTTCATTGAAGGATACTTTTATTTTTTAAAGGGGTAGTTCACACAAAACTGATAATTCTGCCATCATTTACTTTCCATTGACTTGTTACAAATAAATATTTGTTTTCTTTCTGTTTCATTCTGTACACAAAAGAATATATACACTGAACAAATAGCCTGTTTATTTTCTACTGTGGATGTACTGGTTTCCAATTCATTCAATCATTTTCCTTCAACCTAGTGCCTTTATTCATCAGGGGTCTCCACAATGGAATGAATGAATGTTTTACACAGTGGGTGCCCTTCAAGCTGCAACCCAGTACTGGGAAACACATACACTCTTACATTCACACACAGACATGGCCAATTTAGTTTATTCAATTCACCTATACTGCATGTCTTTGTTTGGACTTGTGGGGGAAACCGGAGCACTTGGAGAAAACCCACACGAACATGGGAAGAACATGCAAACTCCACACAGAAATGTCAACTGTCAATATATAAATACTAACCCCCCTGAATTATCAGCCTCATTTATTTTTTTCTTCCTCAATTTCTGTATAACGGAGAGATTTTTTGTCAACACATTTCTAAACATAATAGTTTAAGAACTAATTTCTAATAACTGATTTATTTTATCTTAGCTATGATGACAGTAAATAATGTGTTACTAGATATTTTTCAAGACACTTCTATACAGCTTAGTCACATTTAAAGGCACAAGCTGCAGTCACACAGGACTTTTCTCCCCATAGACTTTCATTCATAGGCACGCAAATGCGTCAGATCGGAAACGCAAGCTCAGAAACGCAATTTGTTGAAATGTGTATAGGTACACGAGTGCTGTTTCTAATGTGACAGCCATGTTATTAAAAAATTTTTAACACATTTTTTAAGTGCCTAGGACTGATTATTTTGTTTCGCAAACTTTAAAGAATCCTTCTCTTTAAAGAAACTTATCATTAATTACCCATGAGCTGCTTTTGCTTGTTTTTGAAACCCTTAAATTGCACTTTAAGCTGAATCCTATGGCGGCAAATCAATGCCAATATTAATCGAGCGCAGCGGTGATGTTTGCGCGCGAGGAGAAGTGAACCGTGAGCAGATTACAGATCTACACGCGAGAAAACTACAGCTCGCGAGCGCAAAGGGGATCTTCACGCGCGCGCTCAACTGATCCAGCGCGAAGAAAACAAGTCCCGCGCGCGCACCTCATCATCTGTGCGCACGATGTACGCTCTCGCGAGCGAGGTCATGCCTACAGCGCGCGCGCGCGATCAGTTCTCTCCGCTCGCTCGCTGGTTCTTCTCTCTGCTCGCGCGAAACATTTTGCAATTTTGTCAGTCCTGGGGCGGGACTTGGTTCACTTGTTATCTCTAGCGCTATTGGCTACTCTACCTTTCCGGAAGTTAGCCGGGATTGGACGCCGATTAAACGACGAACCATAATTCACGTGATCTTATCATCACCTTAACAAACAAAGGATATTGAGGAGGGTGGTCTGAATGCTATAGATTTCTCTGTGATGAATGGGGTTCTTAAGTTAAAATGGTTAAATTCCTTTCTTAGTCAGAATAATGCATTTTGGTACACCATTCCTAATGCAGTTTTCAGGAAAATGGGTGGTATTAATTTTCTCCTGTGCTGTTATTATGATTTATGCAAATTACCTGTGAAATTATCAGATTTTCATCAACAAGTTTTGCGATACTGGTATCTATTATTTAAACATAATTTTACTCCACACAATACACCCCTGTGGAACAATAAATATATTCTTTGTAACCGAAAATCTTTGTTTGTAGGATCTTGGATGGAAAAAGGAATTTGGGCCATATCACATTTGATGGATAATTGTGGTCAATTTTTACATTATAGTGATTTATGTGCTAAATTTAATCTTCCATGCTCATTTAGAGAATACAATAAAGTAATCAAGGCCATTCCAATATCCCTACAAACAATGGTTCAACAATTTATATTGTATTCAGATACTATACCAGAAATGAGATCACTCTGTATTGACGGTGTTAATGTTAATAGCAAACAGTTTACAAATAAGTTTGTTAGAAATGTATTGTCAAAACAATATTTTCCATGTCAATTAAGGAGAAAATATGTTCTACAAGATTTCAATGAAGAAGAAGCAAGAAGAATAAGGAAACGTTACTTATCGTATCCGGTTCTTCCTAAGGCTAAACAAGTAGTATTTAAAATTTTAAATGACATATACCCATCTAATAATTTTTTATTTGAAAAATTTAACTGGGGAAACAATTCATGCAGTTTTTGTGAGAAAGATATTGAAAGTGTAGAACATATGTTTTTTCACTGTGAAGTTATGAAACATTTTTGGATGGAATTTCAAAACTGGCTGCATTCCAAACAGATACAAATACACTCCTTAACTGTGGTCTCAATCAAAGTTGGTATATTTTTGAAAGACAAAGATCTAGACTTTTGTGTTAATAATCTAATTATTCTAGCTAAACACTTCATTCATAGATCTAAATTTGTAAAGGTGAAACCAATTTCAATGGATGGAGGAATGATCTGAAGATGCTCGTAAGGTCTTTACACTTCATGAGGAACAAAAATGCCCGAAAACTTTCACATGCCTTGAACTCGTTTCTATTACTTGATTAAGACTCTCACGCCCCTACTTTTATTTAATTGTATTTATTTATGTTTTTTTTTTGTTATGTTCCTAGTAATGTACTTTTATATCAACACTAACACTATAAGTATTGGATTGTTGTATATGCCGTAATGGTTTGTACTTGAACGTATTATATTAATAAATAATAAAAAAAAAAATAAATAAAATATTTTAAAAAATCATCACCTTAACAAACATGGCTTCAACGGACCAGCACGTAAGTAATCATTTCATTTATTATGAAAATTATTGCCTTTGTTAGAAAAGGTAGTTATTAGAAACTTTATTAACAGGCGACCTGTTTACTGACACATTGTCTTGTTAAATCAACTAATCTACTTAATCTTTAATTTATATTTAATTTACACAAAGCAACTTTGTAGTCAAAGTATCAATACTTCATCAATATATGCAATTGCACCATTGAAGGTAGTAAAACTACATTATTCACAAACTAGTGTATACTTTATATTTGGTATTCTGCTCAAATAAAGTATATAGCATTGCACACTGTATTTTTTCTTTCACATTCAAGGAGAATTTTCTTGACAAGCAAAACATATTGTCTTGTTTTGAGAAATAATATGTTAATATTAATTGAGTTTTTGCCAATGGGGTAAGCAAAATAATCTTGCGTCAAAAGAAAAAACAAGATTAATTTGCTTACCCCATTGGCAGATTATTTTGCTTGTTTTAAGGAAAAACTCACATTGGCATATTATTTCTCAAAACAAGACAATATGTTTTGCTCGTCAAGAAAATTCTTCTTGATGAGAGATTTTAGATATTTATTCTAGAAACAAGACAAAATCTAAACAAGAAAAGCATTTTTTGCAGTGCTCCCTCTAAACAAAATTTATATAATGAAAACTTAAATGTGAAAGAAAAAATACAGTGTGCAATGCTATATACTTTATTTGAGCAGAATACCAAATATAAAGTATACACTAGTTTGTGAATAATGTAGTTTTACTACCTTCAATGGTGCAATTGCATATATTGATGAAGTATTGATACTTTGACTACAAAGTTAGCATAATAAAAAATTTAATTTGCTTTCTGTAAATTAAATATAAATTAAAGATTAAGTAGATTAGTTGATTTAACAAGACAATGTGTCAGTAGGGCGCCTGTTAATAAAGTTTCTAATAACTACCTTTTCTAACAAAGGCAATAATTTTCATAATAAATGAAATGATTACTTACGTGCTGGTCGTTGAAGCCATGTTTGTTAAGGTGATGATAAGATCACGTGAATTATGGTTCGTCGTTTAATCGGCGTCCAATCCCGGCTAACTTCCGGAAAGGTAGAGTAGCCAATAGCGCTAGAGATAACAAGTGAACCAAGTCCCGCCCCAGGACTGACAAAATTGCAAAATGTTTCGCGCGAGCAGAGAGAAGAACCAGCAAACGAGCGGAGAGAACTGATCGCGCGCGCGCGCTGTAGGCATGACCTCGCTCGCGAGAGCGTACATCGTGCGCACAGATGATGAGGTGCGCGCGCGGGACTTGTTTTCTTCGCGCTGGATCAGTTGAGCGCGCGCGTGAAGATCCCCTGTGCGCTCGCGAGCTGTAGTTTTCTCGCGTGTAGATCTGTAATCTGCTCACGGTTCACTTCTCCTCGCGCGCAAACATCACCGCTGCGCTCGATTAATATTGGCATTGATTTGCCGCCATAGAATCCTACTATCTAGCAAAATAACTAGAAAGATTTTATGTACTGTCATTATGGCAAAGAAAAAATAAATTAGTCCTGAAAAAAATTCTATTAGGGGTATCACGGTGGCGCAGTGGTTAGCACAATCGCCTCACAGCAAGAAGGTCGCTGGTTTGAGCCCCAGCTGGGTCAGATGGCATTTCTGTGTGGAGTTTGCATGTTCTCCCCGTGTTCATGTGGGTTTCCTCCAGGTTCTTCGGTTTCCCCCTACAATGCAAAAACATGCGCTACAGGTCAATTGAATAAGCTAAATTGGCAGTAGTGTATGTGTGTGCACGCAAGAGTGTATGGTTGTTTCCCAGGGTTCATTTGTGGCTGGAAGGGCATCCGCTGCATGAAACATATGCTGGATAAGTTGGCAGTTCATTCCACTGTGGCGACCCCTGATCACTAAAGTAACTAAGCCGAAAAGAAATGAAATTTCTGAGAAATCTTGTTTCAAAACGTGAATAAGTCTCCTTTCCGTGAAACAGCTCTTGGGAAATATTTGAACAAGAATTCACCGGATTGAGGGCTAATAATAGAGAAACTGTAGGGAAAAACTTTCTAGAACAAACACCAGATCCCCCCCCCCTTTAACAATAACATAAACCATATAATGTTTTAGGAAACTTTATTTTCCACATAATACCTTCAAATGTTTTTTTTTTTCTCTCAAATAAGTCATTATTTAAGCATGTTCAAAAACAAAAGCAAGTGCATGTTCTCAACACATTTTGCAGCATTACTGAATTTTGGCCACTGTACTTAAACAGCCCTGAGATCATTACACTGGCATCATGTTCGTTACCCTGTCCAACAACAAAACAACTGAGGAAAAAGTGCAATCTCTGCCTATAGCATAACAGATTGGGACTTCATTTACATATAGTAATCACTGCAGTATTACGCGTGCAGTAAAAACTCACACCCCCGGCATGTCATTTACTATTATTATAATAATTACATTTTCAATTCATAAATAGGTTAGGACTCTTCAAAGTCAGATCATCCCCGAAAGTGAAGAATTAGCTTAATTAAGTGCATTACAAGTGCATTCGTTTGCACCGAGGTCACACGGCAGGTCATGTCATTCAATTAAATACTAGTTCATTAAATACCTTGAAAAACAACAACACAAAAATACATTATAGTCCATTTGGGATCAGTGCATTTCCTCCTGTAAATAAACAATCGTTCTGATTCTAAAATGTAGGAATGAAATGTCTCCTTAAGCCGTAATCTTTGTCCATGTTCAGTCACATCAGCTCAATCTGATGCTGAAAAGTGGCTTTGGATAACAGCGGTCCATTTTTCATTCATATGGACATTAATGTAGTTTTCTCCGAGCGTTAAGACCGTCTTTGTGGATTTGGCTTCCATCTGTATCAAGCAAAAAGGCATTATATTTCTCAAACAGATGTGATGGGTAAATTAAGCCAAAACTACATCAAACAATCAACATGAACGGACTCAATTTACTTCCATAATTTGAGATTATTTTATGCTAAAATACAGGGCTTTATTTTGTTACATTTATTATTTTAAAAAATGAAGTCAAATAAATTAACTTTTTATTTAATGTTTTTAAATAAAATAGTTGAAATAATGTTCCATCATTCAGTGTGACAATTATTTTAAAATTAAACACAGCTATATCTTTACTTATTAATGTATTAACAATTATAATAAATGTTTTTATACTTTTAATTATTAAAAATGTCTTGCTTTACTCTTATTATTGTAGTGCCACCTACGTGTATTAAGTTTAAGATAACGCTCCGGGTTCAATAAATTAAATGCCTACAAAGATGTTGAAGTTAGGCTCCTCTGATATGATTCTTCAATGATGTTATTCTCTGTTAAAATAAGGCAAATTAGAATATAAATCTTCCCCAAGTTTAAATAAATTACCAGAAATAAACTCTGCAAATAATAAAACTCCTAGATAAATCTGAAAATGTAATGAATTTAATTAGAATAGAAATGTAAAGATTGGGGAAAAACCAAGATGTAAACAAAACACAAAAATATGCAATATATGCACAACCAAAAAAAACAAAACAAAAAAAAAAAAAGTAAAATGACCCAGATATAAATCGACCACAACCATCTCTAGGGTTTACAGAGAATGGTCTGAAAAAGAGAAAATATCCAGTGAGTGGCAGTTCTGTGAGCACAAATGTCTTGTTGATGCCAGAGGTCAGAGAAGAATGGCCAGACTGGTACCAGCTAATAGAAAGGCATAAGTAACTCAAATAATCACTCGTTACAACTGAGGTATGCAAAAGAGCATCTCTGAACACACAACACATCCAACCTTGTGGTGGATGGAATACAGCACCAGAAGACCACACCGGGTGCCACTCCTGTCAGCTAAGAACAGGAAACTGAGGCTACAATTCACACAGACTCACCAAAATTGGACAATAGAAGATTGGAAAAACGTTGCCTGGTCTGATGAGTCTTGATTTCTGCTGGGACATTCTGATGGAAGGGTCAGAATTTGGCATCAACAACATGAAAGCATGGATCCATCCTGCCTTATCAACAGTTCAGACTTGTGGTGTAATGGTGTGGGGGAATATTTTCTTGGCATACTTTGGGCCCATTACCATCATTTGAGCATCGTATCACCACCACAGCCTACCCGAGTATTGTTGCTGTTATCCATACCTTTATGACCACAGTGTACCCATCTTCTGATGGCTACTTCCAGCATGATAACGCAGCATGACAATGTCATAAAGTGTTAATATTCTCAGACTGGTCTCTTGAGCATGTCAATGAGTTCACTGTACTCAAATGGCCTCAAGAGTCACCAGACCTCAATCCAATAGAGCACCTTTGGGATGTGGTGTAACGGTAGATTCACGTCATTGATGTACTGCCAATAAAACTGCAGCAACTGTGTGATGCTATCATGTCAATATGGTTCAAAATCTCTGAGGAATATTTCCAGTACCTTGTTGAATCTATGCCACGAAGGATTAAGGCAGTTCTAAAGGGGCTCTAACCCGGTACTAGTAAGGTGTACCTAATAAAGTGGCCGGTAAGTATAAATGCATTGTATACCTTTTGACATTATTGGATAAATTATTACATTAGTGGAAAAGAAATGTGACTAAAAATATTGTGTGTGCAAATTCGTAAGCATGTGGGAAAAATACTAATATTTTTTTACAGTTTTAAAGTTTATTTTTATCTGTGTATTAAAATAAATTGAGTCACTTTGGATTTCATGTTGAAACTACAAGACTGACATCATCAAGTCTAGCTTATGATGTCAACAAATCATAAAGAAAAATAATCAAATCAAATTCACGTGTTAATACAAAACATGACAAATATAATTAGATTTACCAACAAGAACAAATTACATCTAAACTAATTAAACACAAGCTTAGCATGCAGTATACTCTCAAACTTAAAGATAAACTCATAAGAGTCAAAGCCAGGACCAAAGAAAGAGAGAAACATAATGCAAGCAAACACTCAGGACGAACACAATGACCAATGTGACCCTGGGCTTTTCCAAAGAGTGGACATTTACCTAAACCAAAGAGCCATGAAGAGAGAGAATGAAGCGGAGCAGGAGAGACAGAGAGAAGATGAAGAGTGCTAGAGCACAGCATGGACTTCCCTGAAACGCCAAACACACCAGGAGGAAGAAGAAGAAGAAAACACCAGGATGACTAATGCAACATTACAGTGATGTACAGCTCATCCAGTCTCTCCAATACACACCAAGACAACAGTACTAAATCATCAGTGTGTGTGTGTGTGTGTGCGCCAACCTGATTTCACCAAGTAGGACATGCTCCTGGATTAACATCTATGTTGATCCTGGACCAACATTCTAATCAGCCAATCAGAATTAAGGGATGTGTGTACCGTTTATGTTAAGTTCAGGCTTACGGTTTGGTTTATGCACTTCTACATGATCGTTATACAACTATTATTTCCCTCAGATTTTGGGAATAATTTACAGTTATGTTTGGGTTAAGGGGTAGAGAATAGGTATGGATTACATTTCAAACAAAAATTATGTTCCAGGATCAACATAGATGTTAATCCAGGATCGCATTGTACTTGGCAAAATCATGACGTGCGTTTGTGTGGGAACTTATCACATCTCTGTATGCTGGCCAAGGTGAAGTGTGTCATTCTGGTTCGAGTCCAGTGTGTTGCATTACAGTGAAATCAATGTACAGTACATACAGCTGTGGAAAACATTAGGAGACTTAAGATTTTAAAGTCTGTGTGAAATTTAAATTTCTAATGTTTATTTTGCTAGTGCACATTGTTATTCTTTAGGTCAAAAATTAATCAGTTTAAATTATTCCACTGGAAAAAATAGTTTTGGTAATCTTCAATCACAGGAACAAATATTCAGAATTTGATTGGAGTGGCGGTCCTCTGTTGATGCCAGTTTGACGGCTTCTTAGCCACGCCCCTCTTACTGTTAGTTTACTATGAGGGAATAATGTGCAAAAAGAAAGCCCCACCCCGCCCCCTACTCGATGTTCAGTTTCA
>NC_079435.1:51929272-52016772 GCF_903798145.1 Danio aesculapii | reverse complement strand
TTACGCAGCAGCGGATGCCCTTCCATTTGCAACTCAGTACTGGAAAAAACCCGTACACACTGACATTCACACACACTTGAACACTATGGGCAATTTAGTTAATCCAATTCACTTTGGACTGTGGGGGAAACCGGAGTACCCGGAATAGACCCACGCCAGCACAGGGAGAACATGCAATGTTTACACATAAATGCCACCTGGCCCAGCCGAGAATCAAAACAGCGACCTTCTTGCTAAGCCACCGTGCCACCTAGCTAAAAACAGTACAGAACAAAATACAGTTCCATTTGTCAGTCTACTAGCATGAAGGTTAATATGATGGAAACAGAAATATAATCTAATTAAGGATGTAACGAAACATTTAGAACTGGAGAAAATCAGATTCTCCTGAAAAAAAGAAAAAATGGTGGCTCAGTCGTTAGCACTGTCACCTCACAGCAAGAAGGTCAGTGGAGTTTGCATGTTCTCCCCATTTTTCGCATGGGTCACCTGGGTTGCAGCTGGAAGGGCATCTGCTGTGTAAAACATTTGCTGGATAAGTTGGCAGTTCTTTCCGCTGTGGCGACGAATAAAGGGACTAAGCCGAAGGAGAATAAATGAATGAAATCTGGCAACCTTTCATAGATTATTTTAAATATATGAAGCTGAAGTCAGAATTATTAGCCCCCTGAATTATTAGCCGCCCTGTTTATTTTTTCCCCCAATTTCTGTTTAATGTAGAGCAGATTTTTTTTCAACACATTTCTAAACATAATAGTTTTAATAACTCATTTCTAATAACGGATTAATTTTATCTTTGCCATGATGACAGTAAATAATATTTCACAATTTTTCAAGACACTTCTTTACAACTTAAAGTGACATTTAAAGGTTTAACTAGGTTAATTAGGTTGACCAGGCAGGTTAGGGTAATTAGGCAAGTTATTGTATAATGATGGTTTGTTCTGTAGACTATAGAAAAAATATAGCTTAAAGGGGCTAATAATTTTGACCTTAAAATGGTTAAGAAATTCAAAACTGCTTTTATGCTAGCTGAAATAAAACAAATAAGACTTTCTCCAGAAGAAAAAATATTATCAGACATACTGTAAAAAATTCCTTGCTCCGTTAAGCATCATTCGGGAAATATTTAAAAAAGAAAAAAAAAAATGAAAAGGGAGGCTAATAATTCTGACTACAACTGTATATTCTATAGAAAACGGTTAAACTAAAGAGGATTAGACTGATTTAGATTCAGAAAATGGTGACAGTGTGCATGTGTATTACGCAAACTATACTAAACAGAACTGTATGTGTGTGCATGTGGGTTGTTTTTCCTCACAAAATGACAGACGCAAATATTAGCATTGCATGTTCATAGCATGAACGGGATCATTCTGTCATCCTGGGGAAAAAAAAAAAAAAAAAAAAGGAAAAATATTTCTTCTTTTAGTTCAGTGTAACCGTTTTCCCCCCAATACATTTGGATGAATAACATGAATGAAAAATAATGAGTCAAACTCTTCTTCGCAAAGGTTGGCTAAATATCTAAGAAGTGTGTAGTGATGTAAAATCATACTTACACAACACCAGTGATGTGACCATGTGCTTTTCGGGTTTCTATAAGCAGAATCCTATTGAGAAAAATGAGAGAAATAAATGAGAAACTAACAATTCTGAAGATTTAAAAAAGGATTGACTTTTAATACGTTTACTTTTAAAAGGACTTTTTTAAATATGCACAAACATTTTATACACCCTTTTCAAATGCATATATATGCACTTTTGCACAAAGTCAAAAATCAGACATAGATCACTGCCAAGATATTTATATAGATGTATTTTTTTTATAATATCTGAAAAATATTAATCTTTATTTTCAGTGTTATTAGCAAGTTTCATTTCTGAACTGTAAAACAATACTGGGAAAAAATTTTGGGAGTTTGGTATTACCAATGCAAGTAAAATATCTGATTTATTGTTTCAAATAACCTTAAAAAGGAACACTCAACTTTATTTTTAGAAACAATTTTTAATAATTCAGCAGATCTTCAGGTTTGGAGGGAGCACTTTGAATCAGATTAGACCATTAGCATCACTTTCAAAACAAACAAGCAAACAAACAAACAAACAAACAAGAAATTCAAAAACGTTTCGATTATTTTCCTGTTTAAACTTCACCTGTTCTGAATTTATATTGTGTACCAAGACTGACAAAAAAACAAAAAGTTGCTGTTTGTGTATTGTTGTATATTGTAAATTATAAATATGGGTCAAATATAAAAATAAAATTCTGACAAAGTTTTGAAGGATAGTGGTACAATAGGACATTGTGACCAATTACATAATTTGCAAATTATAAATAACTAATCTCGGCCCTCACTGTTTTACTTGTATTAATTTTCACAATTTTGAAGTATCAACTGTTTGCTTTGTATACCTGGACTGCATCCACCCTTTAGGCCAAAGTGACTTAACATCCGCCTCCAGGAACGCTTTCAGATACTCCTCTAAACTAGAGCAGCAGGGCGACTCTGAATCATAAATCATCATTTTCACATTGACAATCTCACAGAGCAGCTCCCTGTCAAAACACACAGCGACATTTGTGGATACCAATGATTAAAGGTCACATAATGAAATGATGCTCGATTACAAAACTTGGTTTTCATTAGATAAATAGAATATGTGATGAGAATGAACGCTCTGCTTTGGTGTCATTTACCAGCATCTATTATTAATCACATACACACACGCACGAGAGTACCGACCTGATCTCTTCATTCCATCTGAATCTCTTGCGAGGCCCAAACACCCGTTTTCCACTCCTCTCTTCTTCTTCCTCATCAGATCCATCAATCGCTCGCTCTTTTTCAGCCTCGAGTCTTAAAACACACAGATGAACACATAAATATAATAATACAAGTGGAGTGAAAATGTAAAACATCCATGAATCCGCAGTGATGTTCTGGTAGTACCAGAATAGCAAAGTCCACTAAAGGATGTCGAGCCTTCTCATTTATGGTTCCTAAACTCTGGAATAACCTTTCTGATAATGTGCGAGGCTCAGACACACTCTCTCAGTTCAAAACTAGATTAAAGACCTATCTTTTTAGTAAAGCATACACACAATGTATCCCATAACAGTATGATGTTTGAGCGTGCTCCATGCAGGTGAGTGGGCTTGACAACCACCTGTTGAACACACTCCTCTTATCTTAATGTACCAGACATTTTGTTTGAAATACTTATAGGCTTTATATGTTTGATTTTAACTGCTATTTTCATCTATAGTGCTTCATTTTCGCATTGACATTTAATATCTCGTTCAAATACATTATGATTTGCAGCTACCCTAACTTTTTTCTTTGTTCTCTATTTTCCCCTAGGGATGCCCATCCTGAGTCCTCTAGAGCAGTGTTTCCCAACCCTGTTCCTGGAGATTGACCTTCCTGCAAAGTTCAGCTCCAACCCTGATCAAACACACCTGAACCAATTAATTACGACCTGAACAGCACTTGATAATTACAGGCAGGTGTGTTTGATATGGGTTGCAACTGAAATCTGCAGGAAGGTCGATCTCTAGGAACAGGGTTGGTCACGCCTGCTGTGCAGAGGCATTGATGGAATCCAAGACCTGTGAAGTGATGATGCCAACCAGAGGACTTAGTGGACAACACATACACTTAATACACTTCATTAAACATGTATACATGGATCACATCACCTATATCCATCATTACATCACCTATATGCTATAAAAATGCAGGTTAATGATGCCTGTATATAATAAATTATGTGTTTGTAACTTTAACTTAATTTGATTGTAATGTAATAATGTGCACCTTTTGTAAAGCTGCTTTGAAACAATAATTATTGTAAAAAGCGCTATACAAATAAACTTGAATTGAATTCATGTCTGATTACTTGGCAGCTCTGGCTTCAGAGTGAGCCTGGCAGTGGTTCTGGAAGCGGGTGATCTGCTCTGGCATTGATTTGGCAACCGCATTCTCCAGTTTCTTCAGCAGCTCCTGCATCTGCTCATCCTGATGACATACAGCATTTGAATTATATATAGTATATAAATCAAGGTTGAAACATTTTACCGAGCTAAAATTGTCTACTTTTTACCATGATTTACATAAGACACTCACTGAAACTCCATTCAGAGTAACAAGTTTTTCAAAAACTGAGTACGTTAACATGGACACCAATAATCTGATGGTACAATTAAGACACTACTCTGATTAAGAGTCTACCCATGTAGACAGCAACTTTGATGACCTTAATCTGACTAAAGTCATAATCAAACTAAACATAAATCGAATTAATACATGTGGAGTGTGTCTATTATTGTGCCTAATAGAATTATTGAAGTGCAGTACAGACATGTAAACACTTTAATCAAAGTGTACTATCATGCAGGACTTTTTGCCATGTTTTGCGGCAGGATAGTCTATACACACATACGTCTGTTTGACACTATTCTCTGAACCTACTGATTCATTAAAAGTACCATAGACACTGAGGTTTTTTTTTCTATTCGGCATGTGGTATCACAATCCATTAAAACACCAGTCTTTACTTCATACTCGCATCCAATATCTCAGAGTTTGTCATGGGAGCATGAATGAAATGTTTCTTAATGAAAGTGAAACTGCCGAACTGTGGTTAAAATCAACAAATTAAAAATGAAACACCTGAAATTACATGAAACTCAGAAGTAAATGTTGATAGTGTGATGACGCACTGATGTTAATCAAATTACGTGCTACAACATGTAAAACAGGATCATGAAAGGAACGTTCAAAAAGCAACTCACGTAAACACCTTAATCATATTAGTGTCTTATTCAGATTAAGGCAAATAATTTGATTACTGTTGTCCATGTAAATGTAGTCATTGCTAGCCATATTACTAGTATACCATACTAACTAAAGATCACAGTGGAACCCTAAAATACTATTCAGTTGTTATTTTAAATATTTATACTTCGCCATTATCAATCAAACCAATAGGTTTTACCCATTTGTCAGCAATAAGATATATAAGTTTTAAATATAATAAAAATCTAGTGTGATTACATGTATTTTCCATGTATTTTTTATTAATACAGGTTGGATTCCGTCTGTTGATACTATTCATGTAAATGTATCTGCTACACTGAATGACAATAAAATATTATTTCACACATATTTTGACGTTTTATTTTTACGAAAGCGTTTTAAAATATTAAAGCAGACACTATTAAATGTATTGTTACCATTGGAATATATGGCCACACTTTAAAATAAGCTTCCATTAGTTAATGCATTTACTAATGTGAAGCACAAATGAAAGATCCTTCTACAGCATTTATTAATCATAGTTCAACATTTACTGATGCTTCATTAAAATAGAAAAGTTGTGACTTAACAATAACTAAATTATGAATGAATTTATTCTCAATAGCTAAAGATTAACAAAAGTGAATAAATATTGTAATACAGTGCGTCTCAACCACGATCAGAGGACCACCAGCTCTGCACATTTTCCGTGTCTTCCATGTCTTTTCCATGTCTTCTTAACCAAACAGCTTGTGAATGAATGAAAAACTTGTAATGAGTGTGACAGGCAAAGGAGACATCCAAAACATGCAGTACTGGTGCTCCTCCAGGAATGTGTTTGAGAAGCACTGCTGTAATAAATGTATTGTTTTGTTTGTTCATACATTAATTAATAAAAGTGTTACTGATTATATCATGCTATACTATATATTATATCAGATTACAGTAGCGTTATTAACGTTATCATGTATTATTCATGCAATGCAAATGATTCAAATTTGATCACTTGTCCAAAAGACTAGTCACTCATGTGGTGATAAAAATAAGAGAATCTAGCCGCCGCATTTATAACTATCATTTTTGCAGTGAATGACTGTATTCAAATGCCTATATAGGGGAAAACAAGGCAAAATTCTCACTGTAATTGAAAAACTCCTTGAATTAAAATCTCTCTATATTTTTCTCTTTCTGATTTTCTAATCAATATGCAACAAAACTGCATTTACAAATATAATTTTTGCAGTGAAGGACTTTATTGTCATGTCTTTACAGGGAAAATACTCATTGTAATTAAAGAACCCGTTGTATTGAAAAAATCTGTATATTTTTTTCCTCTTTCTGATTTATCCATATAGTACAAGATTATTCTATTAGATTGAAAATAACCTAAAATAGTCTAATTGTGATAGCCGAAAAGCGTAATATAATATGAACTTCAAAATAATTGATTATATCTGACTCTTTAATTATGATTAGAAATTGCAAAAGATGAGACAAATCCCACTGGTGTATGTAAAGTAAAAACCAAGAACAAAAAATGTAAGAAATTGTCAATATTGAAGTCATTTATTTTAGTGTTGAGGTGTCATGCAGTTCTCAAAACCTGCTGTTGACTGTGGAGCTTTTTGGCTCTTTTAACCAGTGTGCCTTTGTTGCAGGACAGCTGTGATGCCAAGTAGGAGAAGATTCTGGAACGGATTTTCCCACCGAGCTGCTTAGAGTTCACTTCCACACTGAACATATACAAAGAGACAGAAGATAGTATTAAAATAAGAAAATACACTGTCCTAAATTACGATCAACAGTGGAAAAACACTTTAAGGATCTATATACAGCATGAATTGTTAAAGAGATAGTTCACCCAAAACTAAAACTTCTGTCATCAGTCGCACTCACCCTTTACCTAATCCAAACATGTTGGACTTTCTTTCCACTGTTGAACACAAAATCTATTATTATAAAAAATCATTGACTTCCATAGTATTTGTTTGTCCACAACAGAAGTCAATGGTTGCCGGTTTCTAATATTGTTAAGAATATCTGCTTTTGTGTTCAACAGTAAAAAAATTTGCAACCACTTGAGGGTGAGTAAACAGTGAGTAATTTATTTTTTATTATTAGGTGAACTATGCCTTTAAGTGAACTGTAGCCAGTACTTTTTTCTCATGGTCTCACTCTGCAATTCACCAGCTTCAAGTCAACAAATAAACTACATTTACACTGTTATGGTCACTTGATCGTCAAGTACACTTCAGATAATGTAATGCATAGTTCTGGTTATTAGAGAACATAATTTTAGAGGATATAAACTCTGCTTGATATATTGATGTTACAGAAGAGAATGAAATAAAACAATTATACATTTAGAATGTTATTTAAATGTTGACCAATAAATTAATATTCATACTCTACTTACTCTAGTAAAACACTGTTGAGTTCTGAAGACAAAATCTCCATCTTATTTTGTCCTTCAATGTTCTTGGCAGCCTAAAATAAAACACAAATCATGTCTGAGAATAACTCATGTATTCCTACAGTGCAAACGCTGACCTAATACATTAAAGCCATAAGAGGAAATGTCTATCCAACAATTCTCAAAATGATTTAAAAGTATTCAAACTATATGCCGTCACATTTCCTGACGTTTCCCTGATTTTCACTACACTGCAAAAAAAAAAAAAAAAAAAAAAAGAAAAAAAAGGCAAATAGTCAAGACAACAAATATTTTTGTGTTCCTTAAACTTGTTTTAATTAATCAGGTTTCAACTGCATTTAAGTTATTCAAAGTTTAACCTAATACATTTAGTCAGTTTGATTGATGCAAGTTGAAATAACTAGAATAGTTAACTAAGGAATTAAAGCTGCAAGATTTTGTTTACAGTGAGACTAAAACGCTGAATTTCCATGAACAATCCATATTATTAATTAACGTTAGAGTGGTACAGCAACTTAAGTGTCAAGACTTTCAATTTCTTTCATTTCTATTCATTTTTAGCAATTAAACAAATTATGCTGCTTGATGTTAAGACATCATTTTCTTATGTTGTTTAAATCTATATTGAATGCCGGCAGATAAACGAGTAAGGAATAAAATGGCATGGATAAAATAGACCAACCACAACAATATGGAAAACGTGAAAAAAATGCTTTAGAAAGTGACATTTTTATAAATGAAAAGTCAACTTTAAAAATGACAAGCTAAAATACATGATAATCCATGACTTAAACTAAAAATATTTACTATTACCTTACATTCAGTGTCAGGAATAGACATTTTAATACTGCAGATATGACTTGAACTCAAAATACTTAAAATTCCCCAACTTTCTGCATCCGGAAGAGACCTTTTTAAAATTCCAAGATAATCCAAAAATGACTTGAACTAAAATATACAATATTCTCTGACCTTCAGTGTCTGGAATAGATCCTTTAAAATTCAATGATATTCCAGAAATGACTTGAACAAAAATCTATAATATTCCCCTAATGTCAGTGTCTGAAACAGACCTTTTAAATTTCAGGATATTCCAGAAATGACTTGAACTAAAATATATACTATTCCTCAACTTTCATCATCTGGAACAGTCCTTTTAAAATTCCAAGATATTCCAGAAATGACTTGAACAAAAAAAAATATATTCCATGATTTCAGTGTCTGGAATAAATCTTTTAAATTCCACGATATTCAAAAAATTACTTGAACTAACAATATATAATATTCCTCAACTTTCATCATCTGGAACAGACCTTTTAAATTTCAGGATATTCCAGAAATGACTTGAACTAAAATATATACTATTCCTCAACTTTCATCATCTGGAACAGTCCTTTTAAAATTCCAAGATATTCCAGAAATTACTTGAACTAAAATATATACTAGTACAGGACCTTCAGTGTCTGCAATAGATCTTTTAGAATGGCTAGACATTTCATTAATGACTTGAACAAAAATAAATAAAAATAATAATATTCCCTGACTTTCAGTGTCTGGAATAGATCTTTTAAAATTACAAGATATTCCAGAAATAACTTGAACTAAAATTTATAATATTCCCTGACCTTTAGTGTCTGGAATAGACCTTTTAAAATTCCATATTGCAGAAATTATTTCAAAAAATATATAATATTGCCTGACTTTCAGCATCTGGAATAGACCAGACTTTAAATTTCCATACTATTCCCGAAATTCCATAAACTGTGGAAACCTGCCTGTTGTAACTGCAAAAATTACCTGTGAAATGTCCTTAATGTGTTGCTCTAGCATAGGCGGTAGACCATCGGGAAGTAATGCAGGTGGTTTCTCAGCAACAGACACTACCAGAGCCTCTCCATTCTCCTCCTCCAGACCTGGAGAGCAGATGTTCTGTGGCTCGCCCAACAGATCATCCAGGTCAAAGTCTTGCTCTGCTGCTTTGACTGCTTGCAGGAGGTCGTCTGCACTGGCAGAACCGATGAGTGAGAGAAGAGGGTCAGATGAAACCGGCGCTTCCTGAACCTCCGCTTGTATGGCGGGACCTGTGTGTGTGGCATGGAGAGACTGGAGCTCTCTCTCTCTCGAATTAAACTCCTTCATCTGCTGAAGCTTCTCCTTATGGAACTTCTTCAGCATTTTATCGATACTTAATGGCTTCTTGTTTTTCTTCTTCTTTGCAGATGATTTATCTGGCGGGGTGCTAAGAAACAAGCCAAAAGAGGGAAAGGTGGATTGCTCTTTAAAGTGATCCTATAGGAGTATTCCAGATTATTCTCTTAAAGGGATAGTTCACCAAAAAAGTAGCATTCATCATTCACTCAACCTCTGAGTAACCATGAGTTTGATCATAAACAAAAGGACCTATAGGGCAGGGATCACCAAACTTGTTCCAAGAGGGCCGGTGTCCTGCAGATTTTAGCTCCAACCCTAATCAAACACATCTGAACAAGCTAATCAAGGTCTTACTGGGTATACTTGAAACACCCAGGCAGGTGTGTTGAGGCAAGTTGGAGCTAAACCTTGCAGGGACACCGGCCCTCCTGGACCGAGATTGGTGACCCCTGACCTAGGGTAAACAATGAATGATTATTTTCTCTTTCTTACAGCATTCTAGTTATGACTTGTTTGTAGTTTTAATATTTTGGCAAATTGACTCAATCCTTTTTTTTTCCATTCATTTTGATGAACGAGACTCAAAGCTCAGAGTCAGTAAAATAATCAAAACATCCCATCACTAATATTTTGTTGAATCTTGGAAACTGGTATCCATTGACTTCCATAGTAGTTTTTCAGGTAACACTTTATTTTGATGGTCCATTTGAGTATTAGTAGACTGTCTGCTTAATATCTGTTGATACTGCTGCTTCACCAGACATTTAACTGACTATAAGAAACTCTGCAAGTACATGTCAACTTACACTAACCCTAACCTAACAGTCTACTTATAATCTAATGAGAATTAGTTGGTGTGTGGATGCAGTGTAACTTAAATTCAACAAACAGAACATCAAAATAAAGTGTGACCGTTATTCATTCAATGTAAACTGGTTTCGAACATTTTTCAAAACATCTTTCTTTGTGTTAGGTTTACATTTTTGGGTGAATACTCCTTTAACAGTAAACATTATACTATCAAAGTAAACGCATCTCTGGAGCAGCAAAAACCTTTTCTTGAATTCCTCCTCATCCTTCTTAGCAAGCACATATTCATCTCTTTTCTTCTTCATCATCTTCTTGTCTTTTCCTTGCTTAAGCTTTCGTTTCTAAAAGCAATTAAACAAAGCAAGAAATGATAATGCATGTTGAAACATAAAGTGCTGATGTGTAGAACAATATTTTGCACAAACTTTAAGAAAAAAGAAAGATTAGAGTTGCACAACCAGCTACGCACAAGTTACTTTGTCTAGTTCGAACAAAGAGGCAATAAGTTACAGCTACTAAATATTTCTTCATCTGCATAATTTCAAACAAAACCATATAAACAAAAGAATTGTGGAAGCCTTCAATAAGTATAAGATGGAATAACACAACACCTTGATCTGCAAAAATGACTAAAACTCCTGTATTACATGCGTGTATAAGCATGCCATTACATGCCATTTTCATAACCTTGTTAGGCTTAGTCCCTTTATTCATCAGGGGTCACCACATCAGAATGAGCCGCCAACTTATCCAGCATATGTTTTATCCAGCAGATGCCCTTCCAGCTGCAATCCAGTATTGGGAAACATCCACACACACACACTCATTTACACACATACACTATGGCCAATTTAGTTTATTCAATTTACCTACACCGCATGTCTGTGGGGGAAACCGGAGCACACAAGCATGGGGAGAACATGCAAACTCCACACATAAATGACAACTGGCCCAGCTGGGACTCGAACCTGCAACCTTCTTGGTGTGAGGCGACAGAGTGCTAACCACTGAGCCACCGTGTCACCATCCTAAAACAGCATTGTTATTGTTAACTGATGGCCAAAACTAATCAAACTCATCCATTTTTTTATTAACTACAGTAGGGCTGCACAATATATCGTTATAACCTCGATATCGCAATGGGATCATTCGCAATAGTCACATCGCAGGACATGCGATGTGTTGAAATAGTACCATTTGTAACTTTAATATAGAATCATTTATTTATACAACGACGACGAAGCAGTATTATTCTGCATTAGATTATTCAATTACTGAATACTGTTATGAAACATTGTATATATGTTCACTTGTAGATATGCTTCTAGATTGTTTATGATAATTCATGCATATGTACTCCACTACACACTCATCTCAATCAATCTAAAATTATAAATTCTTTCCAAATAGAGATATTTTTCAAGTCATCTGGCGAAATTGTTTTCATATTGCAATATATAATAATCGCAGAATAATAAAATAGTGCAATGTTAGATTTTTCTGATTTCATGCAGCCCTAGACTAGTGTTGTGTAAATGCACCAAACATATGATTCACCACTACCTTCTACACAACAATCAGTCATTAACTTTGGAAGATAGTGGGTACTAGACAGCTTGAAGAGTTCTCAAATGTGCTTACATACCTTGGGTTTAAGGCCACTGTCCTCAAAATCATTCTCGTTCTCTCCTTCATCAGAAGCTGGCCGGAACTGCAGAGTCCCAGAGTTGATGTAGAAGCCTCCATATCTGGTGGTCAGACAAGCTGGGACGAGCTCATCATACTGTGGACACGCGGTGGCACAGAGGGAAAATGGTGACTCGTGTAAAGCATTTACTATAAGGGTATTTGATATTCTATAATATCATCTGGGTATACAAAGACTGGCCAGAACTCACAGCCTCAGAGTTGTCAATAAATGAATCGGATTCATCGTAACCAAAGCCCATATCCACCAGGTCCTGTAATCTGTCTTTTTTTCTTTTGCCAGCTCCACCCTAAGCAAGAAAACTGAAGATATTTTCTGCATGTATTGGAGAGAGATAAAACTAAAAGATCACCAGCTTCA
The DNA here is from genome assembly GCF_903798145.1 of Danio aesculapii. Classification (NCBI taxonomy): domain Eukaryota; kingdom Metazoa; phylum Chordata; class Actinopteri; order Cypriniformes; family Danionidae; genus Danio; species Danio aesculapii. Next base: position 52,004,504 of record NC_079435.1, on the reverse strand, counting down.
CAGTTAACCCTTTAAAGGGCACTCAGGGAAATACCCTTTGGTAAAACTTGGTTATTACAAGACTTTTAAGACTTGAAAAAAAAAAAACTGTATGAAAAAAAATGTATAAAAATAATTATTTTGTAATCAATGTCAATGAAGATTCCTCACCTGATAAAGGGTTAAAGAATAATATTAAATACAACAAAAACAATATAACTTCATGACAACCAGCATTTTATTTACACTGTAAAACTCAATTAGTTAAGGTAACTCAAACCGTTTGAGGAAACCAATTGGAACAAACCACTTAACTTCAAAAACTAATCCTAATGAGTTCTGTGAACCTAATCCATCTGCATAAACGAAGCAATTTGAGCACAGTAAAACCTGATAAATGAAGAGAACTCAAACCAACTGAGTACTGTAAAACCCAATAAGTTAAAGCAACTCAAACCGTTTGAGGAAACCGATTGCAACAAATCATTTGAGATAAAAAACTAATCTATACGAGTACTGTGAACTTGCTCCATTTAAGTTGAAGTAATGAGGTATTTAATTAACTCATTACCTTCAACACTGAGTTCAAAACTCTTTTCAAATGAGTAGAACTCATTTACATACAGTAGTACATTTTAGTTAACTATACTCATTTCAGTTGACTGTTGGGTTTTACAGTGTAGTATCAATGACATGCATTTGTAAGTGAAATATAGATCCACTTGAGTTCATACTCACATATTTTGCTTCAAATTTTTTTGCAAGTGCCTCCAGTTCATCTCTAACTGTGTCTTCCACCACTTCATCGAATGTTTGTTTTGTTTTCTCAGTGGTTTCCTTAAAATCAGAAGAAAGGTTTAAGCCACAGGAACTAAAATAAATTCATTAACATAACTTTAAATATTAGCAAAGGATTTTTTTAAATGGCAATTCAGTTTCTCTGGAGTTTCAGTTTATCCTTGTACTTGAGTAAAAATTGAGTTTTGTTTTATTCTGTAAACATCCGATCACATTTCTTCCAAAATCAAAATAGATTTCTTTGTAGTTTACAGCTTTCTTTGCATAAAATAACAAAATAGCAGTTTATTTTCAGACTTTTTCTAATCTTTTTAAAATGTTTTAAATCAATTTTCAGTTCCAACATTCTTATTTGAAATGTAGAAGAAATGTTATAAAAAAAATTATAATAATTTTCAATATTACCCTAAATATCAACTTGTTTACTATGCTCAACACCATTGCCATTTATGGATCGGTAGATATTTACCATTAAACTATTTATTTAACCAAAAACGTTTTGTAATTGAAAATTTGTTTAAACAACAACGCCTGTGTGGTTGTTTACCTTTGTGCTGATCAAATCCGGGTAGTTAAACTCCGGGCAGCGTTGTTCATCCGGCTCGAACAGCTTTAATTCCACTCTGGTCGCAGCATGTGGAGGGAGTGACGATTCTACCGCTGGGATTGGCGCAGGTAAACCCGGTTTGACAGTTTGGTCAGTGGAACTCTGGGCTGGAGGGATGGCGGGCAGAGGAAAGTGTGCGTTGCTTGATAATGCGGTGAGATGAACTCTTCTTGGCGCGGCCATATTGCTCAGACTGACGGCAACGTTCTACGGTTCTTCCCGAACAGGTGCGAATTTGATTGATCAATTATGAACCTGTGAAGTTAATTAAAGTCGCTGTCATTTCCCTGCCTTGAAAAGGGAGGATGGAGGTATGCAGCACTTCACAATCACGACAAGATGTAATGGCTAAAACTTACAAAACCGTTTTAGTTTTGGAATAATAGTCATTTGAATAAGCATTTTTGTCAATATTTTATAAAAATATAATAAATGTCAATGTTTAAACACTTGCAATGATAAAATGGTACCAAAAACATTGTTTTCCCAATCGTTGATAATTGTAACTTTTGTAAATTGTTTGTACAATTTCTAATGTATTTCTAATGTAGGCCTACTTTTGTTTTTTTAGTTTTAGTCTTTAAATAACGAGTTAATTTGGTAATTTGAAAAGTTTATTGTTATAATGTACAATAAGTGAAAAACGGTAACGTTTTTTTTCCCAACCGCTGAAAATTGTGACTTCTAATGTCTCTCTCTAGTGAACTTTTAACCTATTTCTAATGTCCAACTAAAGAGATGCCCAAAATGGTGCCTGCGGGCCATGGCGCTCCACTCTATGCCTTTAATGGAGATTGCCATTTCTAATGTTTAGTTTTTTAGTTTGTCAATCTACAAAAAACCAAGCTTAGATTAAATGTTGCTAATTATTCAGATTTATTTAAATGTTCATTGTGTTATAAATGGATTTTGTTTTCATTCTAATAAGTTAATTTTATAATGTAAAAATATATAATGCATTAATTAGCCTACTATGATTTAAAGTTTTTTATTTATTTTTTAAAATTAGGAAATTACCCATGGCAACTTTGTAATACAGTTTGATATATTGACCTTTGGCCCACGGCTGCGTTTGTTTTTGGCCCTTCATAAGAAAAAGTTTTGGCAACCCTGAACTAAAGGAAGGATCTCTTTATGATCTGTTTGCCACAGTAGCCCGCTTGTTGTAAGGGGCTCTTTTGTCTCAAAATATTTTATTTTTTATTTAATATCTTTTATTCTTTTATCACCTTTTTGCAGTTATACACTTCATTTTCTATTCAATTTTGAGATTTAAATACTGCATTTTAGTGTCATATTAAGCACTATTTTTATGCTGGATTAGCTTGTTGGGTGGTCATCATTACCACACTTTTTGATGTACCAAATTTATTTCCCAAAGATTTAGAATAAAGAAATACTTAATTTTAAAATACAAATTTATTACATGTTATATCATTAGTAAAAATTAGGAATCTGGTAAAGTTTTAAATTTAAAAACTGCAGCCTATTGTCATTTATTAGGCAAATAACACACTGGCCAGCACATTCAAATGTCCTCAGTCAGAATTTGGCAATTTCAATTAAAAAATAATTACAACATAATAATATTATAGAGCTTTACAACTCTTTTGTCAAAAAAGAGAAAAGAAAGTACATTAGAAAAGTCATAATTAACATCAAGAGTCAAAATATATATTGAAATTAATTTAATATAGGCCGCTTTTGGTGCTTCACACCTTTTTATTTGTCATTTTTGTTTCAAGAATAAGCTCCAAGATTTATAATAAAAGTTACTTGTAAAATGTTTACTCTATTTAAAAACAACACAGTAGCGAAAGAAGACTTCTCTTACGTCAGATTATAAAATTAAAATATTTGTTAGCATTGGCTAAAACTGGTTAGCTGAAGTCACGCCGAGGGGACTTATTTACCGAAGGGGTTGTTTTCACTATTTATGATGGCATAGCAGTCAAAATAGGACACGAGCTCATGTACAGGACAAATTCTGGACCTTTGTCAGTGAGGGGTGGGTCTTCTGAACCACCCTGGCTATGGGCCTGTATAAATATGTTATGCAAAACCAAGTCTAACTTATTTCCCCTCGGCTAAACCATTGAAAGGTGTAGGCCAATGACAGCACGTTTTAATAACGGCGTAGGAAAACGTAGAGAGGTTCTTTACAACGTCACTATGTGACGCAATAACGCAAACTAGGCGTAGTGAGAATGTTTTCTACCCAGATTCTTTAAGTGCGGTAAAAACGTTAATGCAGCATTGTCATTGTAGCCTACTTAAAAAAAATATGTATATATATATCAGAGCGCATTTTCATTTAGCCTAGATATCTGTGCGTTTTATATGGTGACATACATTTCTCCATGAACCATTTACGGAGCATTGCTAGCCTAAATAAATAGTCCACTTGAAGAAAACGCTAGAAATAAAACCTACCACGGATGTTTCTCCATGTCATGTAATGGTGAATCGCTGCTGATATGCTGTCCTGTGTGACATGTTCATGAAGTCTCCATCAGCCGGTGTTTTCCTCTATCTCCGCGGGCCTCGGTGAAGCGTGGATCCGTGGTCGTCGCAGCGATAGTCGAACATCCTCCGTGATGATTTCGCTAGAGTTATCATGGCAATGGAGAATTGTGGTTTTCAAATACTGAGCGCAAATAGGAGACAGTCAAGCCTTAGCTATCGCTCACATGTATTGGTCGGTGGTTCCCTTTAGCGATCTCGAAGCTTTCCGTTCGAACTACTTCGACGTACAGTTATGTTGGAAGCATTCTATTAGACAAATATCATCACTGATATGGACACCCACAAGTATTTCCCAAAATCATTAATCACTGCTCTCATTGGACAGACCACTGCCTAGTCAGTTTAATCGTCATCATCCTGCGCCTGTTTTTTCTCTACATTAGGAAATCACTTGTGTAGCTTTGATTCATGTACTCTCCCATTGTCACATTTCCCGTTGTTTCAGTTTAAGCATGTATATTACCCGATCACAATCTTTATATTATGTGTACCTCTAACACTGTTGATTATTATAAGACGATCTCTTCCTCTTCTCATTTGCTATTTCCCCATTATTAATGTCATAACCATCATGGTGCTGTCCATGGTACTGAACGGATACTAGTAGTTTTCTGCAGCTATATAGGATATTATACTACAATACACCAGTTTACTGTAGTGAAAATTAAGTATACTACAACAGCTTATCAGTTCACTATAGTTAATACTACAGTATGCAGGAGCATTTATTAACAAAGTGTTTTAAATACTGCAGTAAATAAAGTATTATACACTTTACTATCACTGAAAAAATATTCATTGGATTTACTTTTTTCAGGTGAGTGGTTGCAAATACTTTTATATGGGCTAATTTTTAAGAAACAAATTAAGTTAAACAATATAGTAGCCCGATATAAACTAATGACCCAATACTGTAGTCTTCTACAATTATATTGGGTATATTATAGAACAATAATATGGACAAATCTGATTAACAATGCATTCATGTAAGGATGTGCACTGTAAAGTATAGCCAACATAGCCTACTATAGGCTATATTGTAAAATTAGGTGGATATGCATAAGCTAGTAAGCTTAAGATAAAATATTTATTAGACCATTATTAAAGTAGTCAAATGTATTCTGATTTTGATCAAATCTAGAGGAAAATAATTACATCATTTGAAATGAGTAATACTATGGGGAAACATTTTTTCAAGTTTTGTTGTTTGGTTATAAGTAGCCAGTAGATGGCAGCAGATTTCTTAAAACTGAAGAATATTGTTCAATAGTGATTTGGGGTCAATTCACACATGGATATTCCCAATTGAACATTATTGGGAAAAATTTCATTGTTTCTACCATTTAATTTCTATACTATTTCTATATTATATTAAAATAATAATAAAAAAAACAATAGAATGGCTGGCAGAGAAGATAAATCAATATTACAAGTTTCTAAAGTGTGGAGTAAGTGAATTCTTACATTAGAAGAGTCCATTGTCATTTTTGAGCCCTGGTGTTTAACCGCTACATTTTAAATAATAAATACAACATAAAACTTGGGCGTCACGGTGGTGCAGTGGGTAGCACAATCGTAGCACAGCCTTACAGCAAGAAGGTTGATGGTTCAAGCCTCGGCTGGGTCAGTTGGCATTTCTGTGTGGAGTTTCTGTTCTGTTCTCCCTGTGTTGGTGTGAGTTTCCTCCAGGTGCTCCAGTTTCACCCACAAGTCCAAAGACATGCTATAGGTGAATTGGGTAAGCTAAATTGTTTGTATTGTTTGTGTGTGAATGAGTGTGTATGGATGTTTCCCAGTGATGGGTTGCAGCTGGAAGGGCATCCGCTGCATAAAAACATATGCTGGATAAGTTGGCGGTTCATTCAGCTGTGGCGACCCCAGATTAACAAAGGGACTAAGCAGAAAAGAAAATGAATGAATGAACATAAAAACTTTCCAACAAAAATCCCTAAGACTAAGGTGGTCATTCCTGCATCCTGAAAAGGAATACATGCATCTGTTGCCTTTATATGTGGTCCATTTAATGTTGAGCCACACGTTATCAGTCTCTTGTCATCTTCACTTGACTGTTGTGACTTGTCCTTCATACAATGTAGGCTAAAACATGGTCCTTGAATAGTACTCCAGCGTCTTTTTGAGAAGGCGAGAAACTTTTGTTGTTCTAGAGCAGAGATGCCCAAATAGGGCCCATTGCAACTTTTGATTTGGCCCATCACCATCCCATCTGAGAGGAGAGTGAGAATGATGGAGATGGTTGGGTCGATTGCCGGATCCTTTTTTAGCTACAAAAAAGCAAACTGAAATTAAATGTTTCAATTTAATGTTGTAAATGAATCTGCTTTTTAAAAAATGTACTGGTAGAGGACTACACAGAAGACATTGGCGAGCAAATCAAGGCAAAAACTAGTGTAATTCTGTTAGAAATTAGATTTTGTTTTTACTGTAATAAGTTCATTGTAAAATGTAAAATAATTACTGTATTAGTTATTATAAAGCAATGTTTCTACTTCTTTTTAAATATTATTCAATAAATTAGGATAATTACACATGGCAACTGTATTTCCCTTTGGCCCACAAGCCTCAATTAACTTTGGTCCATTTGGTCCATCAGTCTCTTGTCATCTTCACTTAACCATTGTGACTTGTCTTTCATACATTGTAGACTAAAACAAGGTCCTTGAATAGTACTCCAGCGCCTTTTTTGAGAAGGAGAGAAACTTTTGTTGTTCTAGAGGAGAGATGCCCAAAGTAGGGCCCATCACCATCCCATCTGAGTGGAGAGTGAGTATGATGGAGATGGTTGGGTCGATTGCGGGATCCTTTTTAGCTACAAAAAAGCAAACTGAAATTAAATGTTTCAGTTTAATGTTGTAAATGAATCTGCTTATTAAAAATATGTATGCATAGAGGACTATGCAGAAGACATTGGCGAGCAAATCAAGACAAAAACTAGTGTAATTCTGTTAAAAATTAGATTGTTTTGTTTTTACTGTAATAAGTACATTATAAAATGTAAAATAATAATGCATTAGTTAATATAAAGCAATGTTTTCTACTCATTTTTAAATATTATTTAATAAATTTGGAAATTACCCATGCAATATGTTTACCTCCGGCCTACTAGCCTCAATCAAGTTTGGTTTTTGGCCCTTCAGAAGAAAAAGTTTGGGTACCCCTGTTCTAAAGAGAGAGAGAGAGAGAAAAAAGGGCTGGATCGGCCAGATGGCAGCACACCTGGTTCATCATAGCCACCAACCAGCGTCTGTCTCTTTAATTCTGTCTGATATAATGATAGACCTGTTTCAGTTTAAAGTGCTTGTCCATTTTGCACCAACTGAACACGCATTAAGAAACACTGGCAATAAATGCAGGTCATTTTACCGACTTTATCACAATGCTGTTTCGTTTTTCCTCCAGCGGAAATCTCCAAGTCTCCTCTTTGAGCTGCATTAAGATTCACCTCAGCTTCTTCTCTACGGGCGCTCGCCGTGGAACGAGCCTCTTATGAATCGAATTTGACAGTCACAAAGGCGTCATAATTGCAGTCTGTCGCATTCCATTCCATGTTAACATATCACAAACTTATTCAAACGTAATTCGGGACGCATATGCTTTCGCTATCTCTCTCTCTCTCTCTAGCAATTATAAATGAATTTCACGGTGGAGGCTTTTAATGCTAATAAGATCCCCCTTCCCGCTGGCTTGCGAACGAACAGGCCAGTCTCACTGACAAACAGGGCGCGAAGACCCGTGGTGTGCGAGAGAGACATGTATGGCCTCAGAAGAAGAGAGAGGGAGGACAGAGGATCAGATTGCATCTCTTTTGTTTAACCAGACTCCTGTTTCAATGAGCTAATGGAGCGGAAGAGATTGGCGCCCCGCGGCTAGAGGAGGCCGACAGAAGCGCCGAATTAAAAAAGGTGTCAATAAATGTGTGAAAGACAATGAGCTAAAATACACAGGCTTTATAGGGAGGACAAAGGGGGACAGATGGATAGTGAGGAGGGGGTTCCGACCACTGACAGGACCCCTCAGCGTTTCATCAGAGCGGAGAGAGAGTTACAATATTGTCCCGGGATGATTTAAGGCGCTGTGGGACTCAGGTCCCCAAAGTGAATAATTTAGTCCTTTTATTAACTTGAGCAAACATGAGCTGTTTTTAATTAACCAGTTAGATCAGAGCACGACGGCCAAATGCATCCATCAGTGGTGCTTTAAGAGAAACACAGAACTTAAAGCAAGTTTAACATTTCGGAACCTTCTTTAGGGGTGCTGAGGGCATTTATTAGTTGAATGAATATGTGCATAACAATCATATCGGTAAGCAAATGTAAAGTCTATTAACATTTTAATGTTTACTGTATGTAGAGTTGATGGGAGAGGCAATGACTCGGATTACCAGTAGGTAGCGCTCTGGCTAGCATCAGTCGTCAGTTGGGTAGCCTAATTAAGCAAAAAATTAAGTACATTTAATTAGGCTCTGGTTCCATAAACACAATTATGTATTTAATTGATGGGCTCGTCTAATTATTCTGTCGCTCAATTTACACCTGCTTGCTTAACTGCGTATGAGAACCATCCTTTGGCTACTGAACAAATATTGCAGGAGAAGAAATTATTGAATAATGATGTTTTATCAGCTGTTATAATATTTATATACATTTTACTAAAAATGAGCATTTTCATTTATGCATAACTTTAGTCCAAATAAAAAAATGGGGGCTACATAAGGAAAATAATTTATATTTGATTTTTAACCACCCCCTCAATCAACACAGATCAGTTTTGCAAATCTTTAGTAATAAAGTGTTTTAGCCCAAATCAGGCAACCAAAAGGGTCTTGTGTATAGCAGGCCTAATCATTTTTGGCTGTACAGGGTTTGAGACAAAGCAGCTCTTATGGGCGACAAGGATAGGGCAACGAAGGCAATTCATTAAGCTGCCGAGTTAACCTGCCTCGCCTTAATTAAAACATCTCCGCTAGTTTACAGTGTGGATACTGGGGCGTCTCTGGGGTGTTGGGTTTCCTGGGCGCAGCAGATGGCCGCGCCGGTCGAAAATAATAGTTGGCGCTCCTCCTCCCATGTTTTATTGTACCAGACCCGAACAACCGTGAGGCCGCGAGCCACTAGGGGATTAGAACAGCGTGGATAACAAAGAGATATTAACTATTCAAGGCGCTCACCAAACCAGCGCGGTCAGTGCAGATCAAGAACCTGATTGATACCCAGGCGGATGACACGAGTCACATGAGGTGTTTGAGATTTATTTATTGAGAAAGCGAGAGATGGGTGATCCTTAGTTCTCTGAGGAGCTATTTGACTTATAGATCGCTGAAGTCTCCAAGCACTTCTTGTCACTATCAATAAGCCGAGTTTTTATTAAAGGGGGGTTAATTTTTAACTCCAAAACATTTGAAACGATCACTGACCTTTACGTTATGAAGAGCCCATTTGGAATTCAGCAAAATAACAAAAACATAGCTAATTTCCAGCACATTAGATCTCGATTAATTAATATTTTCTTTAAAACCTGTTAAAAAGTTGTTTAGAAATGTTCTTTGCTTTTAGTTAATCATGAATAGACATGAGAAAAGAGAAATTGGCCACATATTTTTTCAGTTTTCAGTTGTCATATAGGCTAGTGGTGAGAGTAAATAATGGTTATAAAAAAGACTACATAAAAAGTTGCCCAACTGTCCACAAAATGGAAGAAAGTCTTTCTAATTTTGTATAGTTTGTTGAATATTTAAAAATATCATTGAAAAAAGGCAGTGGTAATCATATTCTCATGTTTTGATCTTGCCATACAAACCTTTTTAAGTCACGTAACAGAAAATTCAAGAACGCCTCAAAAACCTTTATTTTTGAAAATTATTAAATTAAAGCTCTCAAAGTTCCACCCCAGTCAGTCGTGCCCATATAGTTTGGTCTTGTATAAAGCTTAACTGCTTTTGGGACACATTTTAGTCACATTTTTAAAACTACATCTGTTTTTAGTCACATTTTTAAAACTACATCTGGTTTTTAGTCACATTTTTAAAACTACATCTGGTTTTTAGTCACATTTTTAAAACTACATCTGGTTTTTAGTTGCATTTTTAAAATCATTTTTGGGGGGTATATATCTCTCCTTGCCCACTGATTTCCATTTTTGGGATTTTTCCCCATGTCATTTTAATCTTACAAAGATACTATCTTGCATTGCATTTATTGTGCTTCTGGCCAAACGAATAATACTGGAAGGACCAGAAACCTCCAACCCCAACACAGTGGATCTGTGATGTCCTCTTCTTCCTAAAGTTGTAAATAATTAGACTGTCTAAAGGTTCATCTAGCCAGTTTAAGAAAAATTGGGACCCTTTAAGGAAATATATCCAGGAACATGTCAAATATAGACCAAGTCCTTGTATCAGCAAATTGATTCTATTTCTTTCCTAAGTTCAAAGTAGAGTGCATTGTGTGATACAGATTTAACAATTGTACACTGAAAAAAAATATTCAAAGAGGATTCCTTGGATTTACTCAATTTTTTATGTTAAGTGGTTTTAAACAATTTATTTGTGTTGAATTTAAACAAACAAATTAAGTTGAGCATTATTAAATTTAATTTGTTTGTTTAAATTCAACACAAATAAATTGTTTGCAACAGTTTTGCACGCAACACTTTTTTCGGCTTTTAAAGCCACGTTGTTATCAACCTTTTTAATTATTGGTGTGTGTTATTTTATTGTATGCGCTTAAGTTTATATTATCTCTACTTTTTAAAATATAATTGTTTTTGTATTTTTAATGCCATAAAATTAATAAATAACATAATTTTTAAAAGTATAGCCTACTTTTATGAACTTTTAAGTTTTATATCTTAATTTAATCACTTTTTATAAACCAAGATTTATTATTGACCATTACGTCTTTAAAAATTACAAAACAAAATATTTAACGCCATAAACATTATTTGACACCTTGCATTTAGCTATAATAGAACGCTAGGTGGCGATAAAATCACGGTTTCTTTGTCCACATGACAGTTCAAGTTTTTGACAGCTGTGATACCTGTGCGCTTGATCACCAATGAAGTCGTGTCACAGGTCTGTTCTGCTAATTTCCCTCACTTTTTCACGTAGATGGATAGAATAAATATGCTTTTAGCACACAAAGACACGCAGCCCTCTCCCATGTCCAAGTGCTCCTACACTGTCCTTCAGCTTCAAAGTGAAAACAGTGGGCTTTAAAAAAATATGCATGTAAATTACGCTCAGAAAGCCTCCGAAAAATTGCCGTCATCACCATAGCTCCAACGATATCATTATATATTTTGAAAATGTTAATCTGTTCAGCGGATTTCCCTGGGGAGGCAAGTAAATTAGTTCTATTTCCGAGCAAACCAGCGCGAGGCAACGGGAAGCGACAAGCACCTTCGATTCGCTGATTACAATTAGACAATCCCTGCTCGGGGTCCGTCAAGCATTGATAATTTTTGGCATATTAAGCACGTTTTAGCAAAAGGTGATAAGTCAGATTTAATTGAAATGAAATTATTGCTCTAATAGAAGTTTGAGTTATTGTTATTAAAAGGATTCCATTTGCCCTACCTCATAAATGCAGACCAGGGTAAGATTTCTGAAGGGCATTGTAGGTTGTCGAGGCAGAATAAGGTAATTTGAAGGGGAATTGCGTTTTTTCCCTCTCTCTTAGTCAGAAATGAAGTGAATTAAAACTCGGAATCAATCGCTTTTTGCTTTCCGCTTTCTCTGCAGTCACCCCAACAATTGCAGATAATTAGTGCGCGGGAAAGTTTTAATTGCATGATTAGCTGAGCGGGATTAGAGGGAAATTTGCCTGGTGGAATAGCCTAGATTTCCACTAAAACACCAAACTATGTGCTTGAGTGAAACACAAACACTGAAAGGAAAATCATTTTACACTTTAATTGGTTCCGTTTGTGGATCAAATGACTTTCAACAATTAATTTACGTTTCACACTCTAATTATCTGTACATCGACTAATGTGCAGCTCAGTTATGATAGCCACAAATGAATTCACGTTACGTTCATTCAGCAATTAAGACCTTCAAAAGTAGTATATTGATTTTTAGATTAAAATGTTTTATTGAAAGCTAATGGTTAATTATGATTAACGTTTAAAAACAAGCTTCAAGGTGAAATAAGAATTATGAAAAGCACAATCCATCTTAAGCTTTCTATACTTAATAAATAAACTAACAAATGAACCCGACCCCTTTAACCTCTTTAAATGAGTTTGATTCAAAAGTGTAAATAAATATTTACTCTGAAAAGAGGTGTAAGGGTTGTGATGTATTATTTAAACGAGCATGTACAAATCCTCAGGTGGATTTCCATACAGCATTCAGACGTTAAAATGATTTAATTGTGACACGTGTTGATTCTTCATATGTTTTTATGTTTTTTATAATACCGCCTTCTGGTACAGATTGAAAGTATCGAAAGTGTGATAAAAGTGGGCGAATACGCACTGAACCCATGCCTCTCGTGTGGCTCGGGTACATATTATTATGAAGTTAATTAAAGCCCGCGCATCTGACACAGTCACTCCGGCGGATTAAAAACAACGGGCGCCTTGCAACGCTTCGCAGGGGCCGCGTGTCAAGGGTTGTCTACCCAGGAGCCGCGCGCGCGTCGAGCGGATACCGCTTGCTCAGAACTGGAGGGGTGCCCTTTCAAGAAGCGGTTTTCAAAAAGCAAACGACAAGAAGCCAATTATTGAACTTAGATGTCGGAGGAGGGGCAGAATGAAACGATTTCCATAATTCCTGTATGCGATGTGATGAAATGTTTGGGGATAAAGAGTGGAGGAGAGAGATACAAACCAAGCAGCATCAAACGCGCGCTCACGCAGGGAATGTGTGCTTTGAAAGCTACTAGTGCTGGAAGAGAGGCCTTTTTTTCCTCTCAAAGTGCTGATTTGAAATGAACACATTGAAATGCAGAGAGGCGGCCAGCCAACAGACTGCGGGGTCAAGTGACGAACGGATTATATGCTTCTTCTTAATAATATTAATTAAACAATTTGCATGCTAATAAGGTAACAATTATCGTGCCTCTCTGTTGAAAGATTTAGGTTATTACTACACGCCATCCGGGTGCTGCTGAGGGTCAGCGCAAGCGGGCGAGTGGTGAGAAATTTCAACTCAAATTAACATTCTGGCAGCTGGAGAAATTGGATAAATAAAGTGGAATTAATTCTCGGTAATGGAGGAGGAGAGCAGGGAGAGGGAAAGACCCGTGTGCTTGCTTTTCACATGGATAGGATTGATTACCATCCTGTATTCACAACTATCTCTATCTCTTTCTCTCGCTCACTCACCTCCTTTCCAAATCCAATGCTAAATAAATAAATAAAAATAAAAGTAGACATGCTGGAGATGAACTACATTTATGTATTCATTCATTCATTTTCCTTCGGCTTAGTCCTTTTATTCATCAGGGGTCACCACAGCGGAATGAACCGCCATGAATTACATTATAAATATAAAAAACTAAGTTTACAATCCTTTCATTATAATATAATCATAAAATATTTAATGTTCCTCTTTTAGTTTACACGTTTAATATTTTGTCTGTGCACCTGTGCGAGCTAAGCTAACCTGTATGATTTGTGCATTTTAATTTAATGCAATACATAATTTACATGATACTTTCTATTAATATATTGCAAATCTCATTTTAAATGGTTTTATCGTATTTGTAAAATGACCTCACAAACACTCTCTCTGGAAATAACACAGATGTAAGTTCTTTAACTTTACAGAACATAAAAAAACTAATGTAAAACCTCTGACATGTCAAGATTTCAATCGGATCTAGCTTTCCTCCCTCACAAATAATCTGTCAGACTCACTTTTGTTTCCACCTTCAGATATATATTTTTTTCATAACACCTGCCAAGATCAGCCACAGTAATCAGAACTGTGGAAATGAGTTGAAACTATTGGAGGCGCGCTCGCGTGTAGATATTAGAAAGGCTGAGGTGCTTGTAGTTTTAAATTCATCCTGACAGCTCGCAACAGGGTGGGAGATGCTTCATCCGTTTTAGGATCACTCTATTCAGGGCACGATGCCTCCGCGTAATGGGAGAACAGCATTTTACGCATTCAGAGAGAGCCAGACGTTCCTCGAAAAGTATCAGATGTGGGATACTTGACGTTTTCGGTTGTTATTTTGTGTCTGTACAGAACAAATGCGGCGCTCAGAGCAGAACAATTAGCAATTGGAACAGAACCATTGTGTGTTTATGTAGAATGTAGTCGGGAATCAATCAATTTGCCGGTTTCGCCTCCTCCCCTTTCTCCTCCCTCTCGCCTAGTTGTGATGTCTCATGTCGTGTTGTGACAGCGCTGGTATTGTTTATTGAGGTGGATGTCAGGTATAATTAGCAATCGATATGGAAAACGTTTGTGTCGTGGCTCTGACGTCACCGACGATTAGGCTTTCTTATTGGTCGCGAATTCCCTAGCGCGAGAGCTAGTTATTTGGACAAGGGGAGAGTTGATGTTGACAAAGTAGGAGAGAGCGAATAAGCCCGCACGCCTGCCTCGGTCTCCTTATTCCTAATTCGGGAGCGCAAGGCATGTCAACGCCGCTCGTCCCTTCACGGCTGCTGCATGCGTTCTGAGGGAAGAGTTGGAGCTTGTTTTGGCCAGACGAACGCGAGATGCAATGATGGATAGCCGGATCCTCGAGCATCCTCATGCCCAATTTGGAGGCTCTTTGGGAGGCATGGTTGGAATGGGTTTCCCCTACCACCTCGGTCATCATCATGTTTACGATATCTCCGGACACCAGCTACAGTCGGCGGCCGCTGTACCTTTTTCTATAGACGGATTACTTAATGGATCATGCTCGGGCTCTGTTGCAAACTCCAACCCATTGCTTGGATCTGGTTGTGGTGTAAACGGGGATAGTCAATATAAACTGGGCGGTAAGAGAATACTTCTTTATTCAGTACAGAATATAGTAAGCGTACAGTTTTATTGTCAGCATTTAATAGTTATGCGAGGCCTTTCGCCAAAATAATCTGGAATAATTCTGTTCTTGCACTTCAGAATTGGAAGATATTACAGGTTAAATAGAATGTAGGCCGATTTTACTGAGTCTAATGATGCACTGAAAACTAAATTGTAGTCTTATTATTACTATCATAACGACAGGTGATTTTTTTTTTCATGGGATTAAAGCTATTTAATTTGTGTTATGGGCAAGTCGATTTATATTCATAGTTCTATAATTTTAAATGCATAAATAAGATCATGAAACATTATGTAAACGTGTTAAAACCCTGTCAAAATAAATACGACTTTGAACAATAATAAAATGCATTTTCATTTGAGTGTATTTTAAAATTCACATTAGCAATACTACATTTGACCTATATATTGTAGGTACCCTTCACGGGTTAATTTATATATGAAAATAATCAGGCAATGCACTTCTTTAAAAATATTGTCATTTTATTTTATAATCATATGTATGTTATACATTTTAAATTAACATTCTTTAAATAATTTGTCAACAAAATTTCACGTATAGCTAATTTCAAGCAGAATGTTTAGTATGTGCATGTTTATGTTTGCATGCGCGTTCTGAAAGACTTTGTGGTTCTAGATGCCGGAGACCCCGACAAGGAAAGCCCTGGTTGTAAACGGAGGCGAACACGTACAAATTTTACGGGTTGGCAGCTGGAGGAACTAGAGAAAGCCTTCAACGAAAGCCATTATCCGGACGTGTTCATGCGCGAGGCGCTCGCGCTACGTCTAGACCTTGTTGAGTCACGTGTTCAGGTAAATGATGGTTTGTTTTTATGTCATAACAAAATCTTTCATTGACCTTTATCATAATGGCCTACTAATTTTTAATTAGACGGAGTAGCAATAGCCATGCTCCTGTTTGTGATTCCTATAGGTTATTACTTGATGTGAATTAAAATGTAGCCTAAGCCTTTAAATGATGAAAGTCTAAACAATTATTTTTCATGTGCATGGCGATACTTAATTTAAAACAACATTAATTTGTAAATGGTTATCATTTAAAAGTAATTTCATCATTAAAAACATTAGTAAATTAGATAATTTAATTAACTGATTTGGATATTAATTCGTTCTGACTGATTACTGGTTTAGTTGATTAGTAGATTTTAAAGCAAATTATAATAAACTATTTATAGTCAGAATACATTTATTATCATTATTTTTAATCAACAAAAGCCGTTTTATTAACATATTAAAAGACTGTTGCATTTTAGTTGAAAGTTAATATATGTGATCAGTTTACCTTTTCTTTACTAATAAATGCAGGCCAATGGGTTGTAAATGATCTTCAGTAACCGCTGAACGTGCAGCTTTTGTCTGCATTTTATCATTTTTGTTGAAAATCGACGCTGGGAGAGAATCAGTTTTGTTCGGGGAGTTAAAAGCTTAGCTTTGTATTATGCTTATTCCTTAAGGAAGATTAGCCTGCTTTATCGTTTGGTTTGTATGCTCACAGATTTTAGCAAAATTAACATTTCATGTGTATACACAGCTATTGTCATGTAGCCTCGATGTCTCTATGTTAGTATGCGTCTTAGCCTGCTGGTGGATGCTAACTCGCGTGTTATCAGCGCTGAACAGACGGCAGTCGCCATGTGAGGGGCCTGGGTGTGAGGTGCAAGCCTGCTGCTCCCTGCATCTTCTGGGCCAAATCTGTCCTAGCGCTTATACGCGCCTAAATGAACTTTAGGGGAACAGGCCCAAATTAGCTACGCAAGATCCAGGCTTAATTGAAAAATTGAGAGTGAGCCATTACATTAAATCAACTGATAATTAAGACAAGCGCATCTGTGGCTGCGAGATTTATGATAGAAAATATGCTTATGTAAACATTCCCTCTGTCCAAGTTCGTCATATTGTTCATGAACCTTGGGTGTACATCAAATAGCTACAAAAAACAAGACATCTTTTCATAAAATACTTGCCATTTAACCCCTGTCTTTTGTTTGTATTTTTTGGAAGAAATATTGCTGTTTTATTAACCGAATAAATGGTTAAGATAAAATACTGTGATGTGTGATAATACCGCAATAAATGACTTAAATAGTCATAGCAGGTGCTTCTCAGATTCATTTAAACATTTGCATTAATAATAATTTTGTCAATCGAGAGTTACAATTAGTCGTATTTCTAACATGCATTCATACTCATATTTTTAACGTGCATTTATATTCATTAAAAAAACGATTTGATTTCTAGGTTTGGTTTCAAAACCGGCGAGCCAAATGGCGCAAAAAGGAGAACACGAAAAAAGGGCCCGGTCGACCGGCTCACAACTCTCACCCCACTACCTGCAGCGGCGAACCAATGGACCCAGAGGAAATCGCACGACGGGAGTTGGAGCGTTTGGAGAAGAAAAAGCGAAAACAGGAACGCAAACTGCTCAAGTCCCAAAACAAGCTCTTAGCCGGTGAGCTCTTCCACACGCCCGGTTCTGACAGCGACAGTGGAGTATCGCAAAGCACCGATAGCGAGTCCACTCCGCACACCGGGCCTCAGCATAGCGCGCACCGGCAGCAGACAGAACATATATGTGAGCAACATGCACGCCACCAAAGAGCCGGTACGGTCAACGAGACAGCGGAGCCCATGGACTCCACACGGAACTCTCCCCTGTGCCCTGCGAACGGCATCACACGCGCCTCCACGCTCCAGAAACTCAACCCATTTAGTGTGGAGAGTTTACTAGCCGACTCGAGTCCCAGGAGAAAAACTATCCTGGATTTTTCTCAGTTACCGCCGCAGAGACCACTGGTCGGTAAAGGCCATTTCCTTCTGTATCCCATTACCCAGCCGCTGGGTTTCATTGTGCCACAGACAGCGATGAAACCGAGCAATGATTCAGGAAACTCGGGTCACTACTGTTCCACGACAGACACCTCAACCTCAAACCAGAAAAATATCAATCACTTGTGCAGAGACAACACTGGTGCAAACGACGAGCTTCAGAGAGAAACCAAGAACTCTTCAATCCAGTCTCCAAGCACAAGCTCAGAGAAATGCTTCTCAGAATCTAACTCGCCTCAAAAGGAGTCTGAAAATGACTCCGAGTCCACTGTCACAAACTCTAGTCAGAAAGAAAGCATCTCTGCTAACCTGTCTGAATATTCTGACAGGAAAAGCCGCAGTTCTGCTGACACACATACAGATGGAGAGGATGTAGACATGGACTGAAATATAAATAGGCCAGAAGCAGTGGCGCCAAGTGACTTGTCACAATCCCAAAGCTGATAACGACACGTTTTTTTTGTATACAAGACTGTTTGAATTCACTTTTTATACTTTTCAGAAACGGATATTCTTTATTCAGGTGAACTGTCTGTCTGTTTCGGCTTAAAATGTTTGTTCCAGTTCAGTGACTCTGCTCACTTGAAGGAACAGGTTAGCTACACGAGCAGGACACGAGAACAAAACATCCTCAAATCGTTGTATAAATGATAAAGTATCGAAAATATTTATATATGTATCATTTTGATAAGTAATAATAAAATATTGTGAAAGAAAATATCTTGTATCACCATCGCAGTTGCTTTTGGTTAGTCTGTCTGTTTTGTTTATCGCTTTGAGAGGCTGCTGTACAGCAGGCTCGTGTTTATTGCTTTAACAAATTCATTCATTCAAAACCTCCAGTTAAAATGAGGTCTCACGCCGCGGGCGGTAGGACCCGGTCAGCTCCTGTGGAGTTTTGATATGAAAGTAATTATTTTCCCGGTGGCGGCTGGGAGGATACGTTTTTTTTCTGTTAGCCTGAAGGGTTATTATACATTACCGATTCCAGCGATATGAAATCACATAAACTTCCAACAATAATAGAATTAGCATGAAAGGCTGGCGAGTCAGATTGAAATGGGGAAATAATAGCCCTGGCAGCTGCGAGCGTACGTGTGAGTGTGTGTGTGTGTGTGTGTGTGCGCGCGCAGTGAGGCAAGCCTGGGTGATTCGCGGGGTGGAATTTTCATGAGGCGCGCGGGCCTGTCAGGGCACGCGGAGGCGGCAATATTAAGATAGATGTTCGATGATATCCCTCATTGTTCTGTCGCGTACATTGATGTTCCTGCCTTATCGGCCTATTGATCATTTGTCGCTCTATAAAAGAACAGCCCTCCCTCCCTCTTACACACACACACACCACTGTGACTCTCTCTCTCTCTCTCTCTCTCTCTCTCTCTCTCTCTCTCTCTCTCTCTCTCTCTCTCTCTCTCTCTCTCACACACACACACTCACACACACGCACACACACACACACACATTGAGAGAGAGAGAGAGAGAGAGACCAATTTACTCTAATAGTGTTACCTAGAGGGTCAAAAACGCATGGCACACTGAAGCATATGCATTGGAAATATTAGCCGGTTTAAGTAAATTTAAGAGTTGAAGGAGGGACGTCTGTGTCAAGAAAAAAAACTAAAAGACGGTCCCTGGACCTGCGTTGAATTTTAGCTATATACTTTCTTATGCAAAACCTTTAATTATCACGTTTCCTAAAAGATTTTCTCAACACACAGTTTAGATTCTGTACGAGTGGGCAGTATTGTACGAATGTAAAACCGCCACCCTCCGGTCATCTTCATTGAGCCCCTGTATTTGCAAATAAATTAAAAGTAAACGGAGGGGCTCCGGCTTTACCCTATGAATGACATCTTCCAGCCTTAATAACATTTACATAATTTCTTATTTCGGGTTACTGCTATTTGCACTGCATGAGACCTAGCTTATAGGAAAAATAATGAGAGAAGGGATCATCTCTGGGGGGGTGTGCTACTTCAGCGACGAGAAACATAAATGTTTTAGTGTAGTTATGAGCGCAGGAAGAAATGACTGTGAGAAAAGCTGTATTTTATGGTGGCATATTTTATAGGAGTTGATTGTGAAGGTCTGACACTCCCCCCGTTACACTCACTGGGGATTCTGCAAGCGCTGGTAGGCATAATTTATTAAGACAAACAATGAATTGATTTATACTAAATGAATTGATGATGCTACAGGCTCTCCTCACGTCTGGTCAGGCCCCCAGCGCTGTAATCTACTCTTGTACTGGGTTTATAGATTCAGGGAGTATAAAAAGTTTTCACTTTGAGCCCTGAGACTCATTATAAACGGGGAAGGGAGGAGTGTAAATTGTTTTTACGCTATTATCTGTCCGTAAGCCGCAATTTCTCTTGCTAATTATGAAGGTGTTGCTTCTCATCGACAGCCGGCTGCTGATTTTCAATTTAACTGATCATCATACATTCATTTCTCCGCATGATAAATCTACAAGGCCGCCATGCCCCGGGAACCGAGTGGAGAAACAGCAGCGAGAGGGGGGTGGTGGAAAGAGTGTGGCTGTCAGGGCGAGTTAATGGGGGAAGTGTATGCGCCAATGAGTGCGGATCAGGCAGCTAATTTACCACCTCCCGTAGCCTTCTATCTCCGTATCTCATTTCCTCCTTTCTCCCGGGAGGGATTGCCACCCTAGAGCCGCGTGTACAGACAACGGACAACTAGGTTGACTTCATAAAAAAAAATCGCCCATTAAAAACCTTAACGTGAATGATGGTCCAAAACATTATGTTTTGAAGTTAAATTAGCAGGTTTCATTAATGCTGGTTGACATACTCATTTAATTGCAATTAAAAAGCAACATTTGCCAAATTAATTAACAAAGCCAATTATCATTCTCGCGATCTCTAATCACACCGTACATTTTTTGTACAGTAAAGGCGCATAAAAAGCTGCATGTAAGGTGACTGATTTATCTTGTCCAGGGATTTACCTTCGTATTTTTATATTTATGCAGATGCATGCAGAAAGTATATTAAAAGTGATTTATGTAATATATGTATATGAATATAATATATTTATTTTCCTTACATATAGCATGCCATCAAAAGTTTATTCTACACTACAGAATAGTACAACAAATATTTTTAAGTACTAATATTCCTTGAAGTCAGTTTTTAGTATAAAACTCACAAGGAGCATTTGTGATGCGGCAATCACTGCCAAAACCACTGCAGAAATTACCTTATGATATATTTTTATTGCAACATTTTAAATATATTAAATTAAATTAACTATGAATTAATAATATTTAAATATAAGAAAACACCCTTCAAACTTTACTAAAACTGCCCTTAAAATGGCTCAGAAAACTTGCTCATAGCTTAGGCTACATTAGTTTGTAAGCCTTTCAGTGCATTTGCGTTCTCTGGAAGTAAAGATAATATATTTAGTTAGGCCATGCGCTGTAAACTCTATAATCACTCTTCATTTTATGGCACTTATTCTTATAGGTCTATATGACCACTCGATTTTTATAAGTGTCGGTTGTTGAAAGTTTTCTCCCCACTAAAATATTTACTCTAGAATATGTTATAGATTGATAATTAATTTAAGTACCTCTACCGTTCTGTATTGATTATTAGTCCATAAAGTGTTTGCACTGTTACTTCAGCTGCCTTAGCCATTTAATTTTTTTTTTTTTTTTAGCATCAGGTAAGTATTTAGTTTTTATGTACACTTAAAACCGCAGCTGAAACATCCTGAATGTGATATAACTGACTATGCTACCTGTTTAATGTAGGCCTATTTAGTAGGACTCCCAACAATCCTGCTTTGAGATGCTTTGAGTGGGCCGGTGATGGTACACCGCTTAAGGGAGTAGCGCACAATTTCCTCGCTCGTGTCTTTAGGCCTCTGTAATTTGGTAGATAAATCAAGCACGTTTTGGTCTCAGGTTTAGCCGTTCAAGCTCGGTGATTGATTCGAGACCCGCGGTACTACAGGGTCACTGACAGTCTGGATAAATCAGACTAGTACTGCGGCCGACTAATGAGACCAGATTATTTCAACAGCCTGAAACGAGCGTGAAAAATAAGATCTACCTCATCCCGAGGTGTCAAATCGATTCAACATCACCGAGCAAATACATAGGTCTACACACATACATTCGCGCACGGATGGGTCCTCATTGTTTAATTGGACCTAAAGCACAGGTAGGCTCTCATATTAAATTGTCACAACTCATAGCTGTAGCCTACCGCGTTAGCTGAAGAATGTTTCAATTAATATTTTGAGCTAGCCTAAAGCTTTAACGTCCAGATGGTTGACCGATAATAATATAGTAGACAGATAAGATATTTTATGTTCAAAATATTAGCATCATACAAAGATTCTTCTGAAGCAATGCATCAGCCATGAAAATCTGAGTAATGTATATTCAATGTCAAAACATTAACTCCAGGTTAAAAAAGCGGAGCTGAAATTCAACTGTATGGTCTACTGCTGTAGTATAAATTTTCATTATTATTTGATGATTGAGTATAGGCTATATTCGAAATTTTATGCTACACTCTAGCGCAGGAGTGCCCAAACTTTTTCGTATGAAGGGCCAGAAAGCAAATATTATTGATAGCTGTGGGCCGAAAAAAATATACCAAACTATTTTACAGTAAATTTGCTATGAGTGTCTTCCTAATTTATTTCATAATATTTAAAATATATAGAAAACTTAACTTTATATCATGTTACCTAATGCAGTATAACATTTTAAATGATAATCAATTGCAATACAAACATAAACAATCACATTTATAATACTGTGAAGTTCAATACTGAATACACTAGTCAAGCAGGATCTGCCTTTGCCTTGATTACCAAAGTCGTCTATCTGTCCGTATGAACTAAATCTGATTAAATGACACGATTTGAATTGAAACATTTAATTTCAATTTAATTTTGTAGCTAAACGATACAACAAACAAATAAAAGGTCAAATTAAAATAGTTTAAAGCACCCCCATCATTCTCCCTCTCATCTCAGATGAGATGGCGGGCTAAATCAAAGGTTACCATGGACCCTAGTTTGGGCATCTCTGCTAGCTTAACAAAAAAAAAAAAAAAGATACCTTATTGGCATCCATGGTTTCAAAAAGAACCCTTAACATCCACAGAACATTTCCATTGCACAAAAGGTGGTTCTTTGTGTAAAATAGGCCTAATCTTCAGATTAGTAAATGTTCTTCACACCAACAATTATTCTCTCCCCACCCAGCAAAAAGTCGTCAAATTGACGTCTCGTGCTGGGTGGGTCAAAAGTGCCAAAAGTTACCTAGCTGCAAGTAAAGATAAAACTTTACAGTAATTTTCCTTCCCCATAGCATTTTATTTATTTATTAACGACAAATATAAGGTACACCTGCTACAAATACAACTGAAATGGCGCGCTGAAATGGTTACCACAGCAACAGCGGCCCGATAGAATCCGTATGGAACGTTAGACGTAATTTGTTTCGCGGTTGTTGCTAAATCAGATATGGTAGCTGCCGGAGGTACGAAAATTATCTATAATATTTATTCAATTTCCCATTAATTGTATTTTATTAACGTCTACCCCCACCCCAACCCTAAACCCTACGTCACAGTAGCGTAAAAACAGTAGTTGTACCGAGTATTATTTATGTTATCTGTTAAATTAACCAATAAATTGTATTTTTAACGTCTACCCATAACCCTAAACACAACCGTCACAGTACTGTAGAAATATTAATTATTGTTATATAGTGTCATAAAAAATGCTGCTATATTGATGTGCATATCGATGTGGCTATCTAGACTTTACCTTGTTTTAGCACTGTACTACATTTTCACACCCATAACAGAAAAAAAAACAAGCTATAAAAACTAATAGCAAAAGCAAATTTCTACCTAAGACATAAAAGTAAATTAAACAAGGTGAAACTAGACAGATTACTTCCCACTAACAATGCCATATAACAATGAAATTTCTCTGGAACAGGTGACCCGGAGACTCACATAAGACATTGTATAATGCGACCTATGTAGCATCTCCATATTATAGTAGTTTTTTCTCAATAATAGCCAGAAAAAAGTTGTGTGTGTATTAAACACCAGGCTAATATAAAAGCTGTAAGTGTTAAATCATAAAATGAATTTAGGCAGTGAAATTGATGCATGGCAAACATTATTAAAGTTATGCATAAATTGAAATGTTGTCCTGTTACGGTCTGAATTTGTTTCAAATTAATCTCCATGGGTGTCTCACAGCAACAAAAGATTAGCCTAAAAATTTCACACCCCCACTAGCTCTCCTCTGAAGTTATTCAATAACTTATCATACACGTTTACGATCAAATGTAAAGATGTTTAAAAAGCAAAGTCGTTATTAAGACCAGAGAGAAGTACTTCTTTAAATGGGACCCCCTGCCTTTGTGAGGGGCATGTTGGTGTTGGTAACGATCTCACACCCGCGATTCTGATTCTCCAGCCTTATTCTGTTATTATCACCTGACCAAATGTGTTTCATTACAAGCCTCTTCAATTTTAAGAATTACTCACTGAGAGATGTTCACGCGCGGTTAACCCTGTATGTCCTACACATTCTCTCTCGGTGTTAAATATATTTAATCTATACATGACCACTGGAATCAAAAAAAGAAAAGGATTCAAACATGTCAAAGAAGATTGTGAAGCAGTCATCTGTAAACGTGTTGGCACAGAAGGCATGGGGAGAAGTAGCAGATTGGCACACACTGAGGCTGGGCTATCTTTATTATGTGCCAGGGGAGAGCAAGGGCAGGGCAGAGCAGAGCAGTTGGGCTCAGTCTTACATACACATGCCCACTGTACCCCTGGCATCTATTAACACAAAATATGATCTGCTGACCTGGGGATGAAGTTAGGGGAAATAATGCAAAGAAAAAAGCTGAGAGATGGAGAACATAGATGTAAAAGGACAAAAGAATTAGGAATGATAGCTTGATCAACAATATTTGTGCAATAAAAATGTAATTTTAAGAAGGAATTTGGTGTAAATCAGGTGTTTTTGAATTAGGCGTTGCAAGGCCAATGCTAGGGTCTGTGGAAATGTTTATGGAAATAAAAATAATTAAGAAATATGTAAATAATTAAAACTATTTAGAAAAATGATAATAATCACACTAACTGTATTATAATTCAAACAAATAATCATTATAATGAATAGAAAAACAATTAAATAATATCTAAATAAAAAAGGTCAATTTGATGAAGAGGAATACACAATTTAAATAGGTTTTATGGTATTTTATATATATTAACTGGTGTAAAATGTAGTTTAAATGTTTTTAAAATAAGCCTATTATGCTCACTAAGCCTGTGTTTTGCTCAGAAATAGTTTTTTTAAAATATTATTTCCATATTACGCCTTATTATTTTATTGTTTTGATGCTTGAAGTAAAATTTGTATCTGTTTATATGGTAACGCATATTTCATCCAGAAATTTTAATTATCCATAGTTTTATTTATAATAAATATCATTACGATATTTCAATATTTATTATTAGCAGTGAATAGGGCCTGAGATTTTGAAGCTCCAAAAAGTGCATCCATCCATCATAAAAGTAATTCATATGACTCCGGTGGGTTAAAAGGAAGCTTGAAGTGAATCAATGGATATTTCTTGCAAAACCTTATATTTAAAGGGTCACGAAACACCAAAACACATTTTTTGAGATGTTGACAGTCATATATATGTCCCATGTTGCTAAAAACATTATTAGGACACATATATTTCACTGACAAGTTAAAACTGGTTGTTCACCAGTTGTTTAGAGCAAATTCGTTCTTCCGATTTAAAAAATGAAATTTGAAGCTACGTCACGGCTATGAGATCATTGTGTAAATATTGCATGGAGATTGGCTGTTTGTACTGGCCAGTACCAAGTGTCCTCGCTAAGTTTTCAGCACATCTCTTCATTAATTCACGAGAGAGACTTGGTTCGAACCAATCAGCGCGCGCTCTATTGTGAACGAGATGCAACTTCATTAATATGCATGATACAGTTTCAAAGACTCCTTCAGAGAGACGCCATGTTGTGTTGCCAATTGTAATTCTAACAAGTAGTAGAAAAATAGTTTGGAGACTTGGGTCGTCAGTGTTGCGTTTATAAATGTGCTGCATTGAAGGTTTTGTTTCCATTTCCCTGCTATGAGAGTGCAGAGTGTGGACCCACATGTGTGGATTACAGTGGTCTGCTAACACACAACAAAAATATGTCGTAAGAAACATTTTTGATCCGAGAGCTTTTCGCATCTGGAAATGGTGAAATCGGGATTTGCCACTCTAAACAACAACTGTCTTCAATTCAATTTAATTCAATTCACCTTTATTTGTATAGCGCTTTTACAATGTAGATTGTGTCATATAAGATCATAGTAAATTCAAACAGTGTACTTCAGTTTTCAGAGTTTAAGTTCAGTTTAGTCTGGTTTAATAATCACCACTGAGAGTTCAAACACTGAAGAGCAAATCCATCGATGCGCAACTCTACAGATCCTGAACCGTGCAAGCCAGTGGCGACAGCGGCCAAACGTCTTGTTTAGAGCTGCAGTCTAGGCGCTGGTGTCTTCCAACACCTTTTATACATGCTTTCATAAAAATAAGACGTAGGCCACAGGAGAGAAGTGAAAAGGATGGAGCAAAACAAAATGCCTTTTACAAAATAGAAGTGTAATGTGAGAGGAAAAATGTTGGAGGATTTTGATGTAAGAGAAGATGATCTTGAGATTTTTTACTCCTCTCTGTTTGTATGAACTGGAGCAACTCAGTTCATATACATATATATATATATATATATAATGTAAGTTTCATATACAGATATTTTTCTTACAAAAACCTATCGCTTTGCTTTAGAAGGCATACATTAACCCACTTGGTTGGTATTGGATTACTTTTATGATGGACAGAACTTCAAAAAACACGACCATTATCTCCGGTTTGAATAGTGAGAAATATGCTTAAATTAAAAATTCATCTTAATTAATCTGCGCACACTATAGACTACCTGACAAAAGTCTTGTTGTCTATCCCAGTTGTAAGAGCAACAAATAATAACTGGACTTCTAGTTGACCATTTGGAAAAGTGGCAGAAGGTAGATTTTTCAGATGAATCATCTGTTGAACTGCATCCCAATCATCACAAATACTGCAGAAGACCTACTGGAACCCGCATGGACCCAAGATTCTCACAGAATTCAGTCAAGTTTGGTTAAGGAAAAATCATGGTTTGCGGTTACATTCAGTATGGGGGTGTGCAAGAGATTTGCAGAGTGGATGGCAACATCAACAGCCTGAGGTATCAAGACATTTGTGCTGCCCATTACATTACAAACCACAGGAGAGGGCAAATTCTTCAAGTACTTCAAATACTTCAGCCTCCACATCAAAATTTCTGAAAGCAAAGAAGGTCAAGGTGCTCTAGGATTGGCCAGCCTAGTCACTATACATGAACATTATTGAGCATGTCTGGGGTAAGATGAAGGAGGAGGCATTGAAGATAAATCCAAAGTATCTCGATGAACTCTTGGAGTGCTGCAAGAATGCCTTTTTTGCCATTCCAGATGACTTTAATAATAAGTTATTTGAGTCATTGCAGAGATGTATGGATGCAGTCCTCCAAGCTCATGGGAGTCATACACATTATCAATTCTTTTTCCACTGCACCATGACTTTATATTCTATACTGTACATTATTTCTGTTAAGTGACAAGACTTTTGTCTAAGCAAAGTCAGACCTAACTGTCCTTATCAAATAATTAAAAATCAAGGCATGATCATATTTTATTTTGGTAAAACAAGTGTAATCTAGAGGCCTTTTCCTTTCATATAAGCCACTTCTGATACCAAATGATCAACTGGATGTTAAGTTATTACTTGTTGTTCCTAAAAGTTGGATAGACGACAAGACTTTTGTCAGGTAGTATACATCACATCTACACTGTAAAATATCTTTTAATTAACAGTTTCCGTATTTTGTGTTTTCTGTTTATTTACGGTTGTGAATTGCATTATGGGAGCTTGATCCCTGCTCTGTCGACTTTTGATGTGTAAAAATTCAACTCTACAGTTTAACAAAGTGACTTTAATTAGCATTTTAGTAGTTTGCAATAATATAATGAATAAGAAATAATATATAGAGAAATAAATCTGTAAAATGACAGAAAAAGTACAGATAAAGCGTAATATACAACATAAATCGAGACAATATATCACTTTATACTATTAAAAATAAGGTTAAAAGTTGCTGGAAGAAAGATCAAGGTCCCATGATGCAAAAATAAAATGAGAAAAAATAAAAACATGAATCACAAAATTGGGAAAACTGCTAATTTATAGATATTTTTAGTGTAGTAAAGGATTTTAGGAAGACAGCGAAGTCAAAAAGTAGTCAAACAGGGTCAACTGTATAATATCGCAGTGTATAACGTACAAAAGGTGTTATCAATCTGATTATTGAATTTATTTTAATTAGCACTGGCAGGTATGCTTGTTAAATGGGCATTCCCAATACAGCAAAAACAACAATGATTAAAAAAAAAATCACATTAGACCCAATTAATTAGTTTTAATTTCATTCTAAATGCACTGAAGTGCTTGTTAAATGGAGGATGAGGCGTATTAAAACGCCAACCTCCACTCACACTCACACACACACACACACACGCACACGCACATACACACACACACACATACACACATACACACACACACACACACTCACAAGGAATGGTAAATAAACAGCTTAAGCCTGCTTTCCGGTGGAATGGGCAACAGACTCCCTTGGTGGCACCCGGCAACCATAATCTGGCGTAAATAATGACATCTCTCTTCACGGCCGCAAGCTTTAGCCAAATTAAGACGCACACACACACACACACACACATACACAGTGAGAGAAAGAGAGCGAGAGAGAAAGCCAGTAACACTAATTATTTACTTTGGGCTGGACCACACTGACCCTCTGGCCACACCAGAGCCTGCCAGGACCAGCGGGCAGAGACGAGTCAAGCATCTGCTGAGACACACAGAGAGAGAAACAACACTCAGTTTGCTGTTTGCTGGAGTGAGTGAGAGATCAGACCCACAGGTGTGTGTGTGGGACTGGAAGAGGATGGAAAAGTCTGAGGCTAATGGAGATAAATGCAGGGATTTACTGTACTTTAAAAGTTCAAGGCAATTACAGGCCAACACAGAGTTTTGTACTTTTAAAGTTGTGTTAAAGCCTAATGGTGCAATGTGACGAATACTGTACTAGTAAAATGATTCAGGGGGCATTGTTCAGTAATTGCTAGTCCACCACAAGCAAGTCTAAAGTCAAATGATTGTATTCAAGATTTGCTGTTTTGTGATGAATCTTTCTGGCTTTTATTTTGTTTTACTGTTAATTATATTCATCATTTATTGTAAAGATGTCGAAGCTTGTTTAATCCATAGAATAATAAAAAATCAGACTTTCTTATGTCATAAATCTCAGAATATATCTCACAATTAGACAAAAAAAAATGACAGAATTGTGACTCTGCGTCTTCCAGGTTTATTAAACATCCATTTCCAGGAGCATATTCAGTCTTTATCTTGATTCTGGGAAAAAAAACTGAATTGTGAAATTGAAACTCGAAATTAATAGAAAAAAAGTCTGAATTGAAAGATATAAACTTGAAATGAGAGAAAAAAGTCTGACTTGCCATGAAAAGCATGTAAAGTCGCAATTGTGATCGAAAAACTTGGAAATTGAAAGACAATAGGACAGAGTTATGGGAAACGAGGATCACAATATTAATTAAAAACAAGGAGAAATAAAATAGGAGTTGTGAGAACGACAGTAAATACAGTTAATTATGAAAGAAAAGTCAGAATGGTGAAATATAATCTCAGAATTGTAAAAAATAATGTCAAAATTGTGAGATACAAACCCTGAATTATAATAATAAAGTCAGATTTACAAGACAGCATAAAGAATTTCAGAATTCAGATAAATAAAGTTGTGAATTTGTACCTTCAAATCAGACGTTTTGCATAATAAAATCAAGATGTAATACAAAGTTGCATGATATAAACCCACAATCAAAGCTAAATGTAAAACGTCAGAAGAAACACTTACTTAAAATTAAAAAATATAAACTTGAAATTTGGTAAGAATTGTGAGATAAAAAGCCTGTTAAAAGGCAGGGTTCCACATAATTCATTTACATGGTCCCAACACAAATTTATTAAGTATTAACAATTAAGTGGATTGAGCATAAAACAATTAGGTTGGCCCTAAAAAATATTGTGTGCTTTAGCTCATTTTAACAGGTGGCAAAAAAGACACTTACTTAAAACGGCAAAATATAAACTTAAATTTTGGTAAGAATTGTGATATAAAAAAAAACTGTAAAAAATGCATGATTGAGGTATTTACAATTAAGTGGATTCTGCATAAAACAATTAAATTGTAATTAAAATATATTTAAAATTTTTTTGTTTTAGCTCATTTTAACAGGCGTCAAATTTTTTTTTTGAGTGTACCTTTGAACAAACAGCAAACATCATTTTTTGAATGTAAAAGAAAAGTCATAATGGTGAAAATGTCAGAATTGTGTGAAACAAACCCTAAATTTTAATAATTAAGTCAGATTTAATAGAACTTCTGAATTCAGATAAATAAAGATAAGATTGTGTACCTTCAAATCAGACATTTTACATAATAAAATCAAGATATAAAACAAAGTTGCGAGATATAAACCCACAATCAAAGCTTAAATAAGAAGCAAAACGTAATATGTCTAAATATAAATTTGGTAAGAGTTGTGAAATCAAAAGCCTGTAAAAAATGCAGGGTTCCATATAATTGTTTTACGGTTATCCAACACAAATTGATTAAGTATTAATGATTAAGTGGGTTGAACATGAAACAGATAAGTTTCCCTTAAAAAATTGTGATGTTTCAGCTCATTATAACAGGTGAAAAAAAATCTTCTTTTTGAGTGCACTTTTTTTTACTCCACAGAGGAAATGAAAAAGTTAAACATGGAGGAAAAAACACCATATAAATGGCAAAAATATAAATTTTTATAAATTTAAATAAATAAAAAGAATAAGTGAAATCTATTGCCATTCAGTTTAAATGCATTTAAGTAACTTTATTCCAACAACATTTACACGATTACACTGTAACAACATTTACACGATTAGTTTTCTGATCATTTAATAAACATAAAAATAAAGTAATTAGCCATAATGCTCAAGATTCACAGTAACTTGCTTATTAAAATGTATTATGTTGCAAGATTGATGAGATTTACAGACGGACATGGTCAAGATACAGTATATAGGCATCTTACACTGTAAAAATGCTGGGTTCCACACAATCGATTTGTGTTGGGACAACATGAAGGAATTAAGTTGTTAGTTTTTACAAATTTATTTGGACTGAACACAAAACAATTAAGTTATCCCAAAAAAACAAGAATTATTTTAAATAATTAGTTTGAACAAACAGCAAACGCCCTTTTTTGAGAGTAAAGGAGAAAAATAAGCAAATTACATTGAAAGATATTTGTACCTTTTAATCATCCAATCTCCAAGTTAAGTATTTTAATTTGACAGATTATGAGTCAGAAAAGAAATATAGAGCTGGCTATTCAATAATCTGACTTAAGGACTTTGAATTTTGATGCAATAATGATTTTATTTTGAATGGTTTGGCTGTATGCAAACAGTAAAGTCAACTACTAGTTTTACAAAGGAATGACAGAATTTCCAATATAAGATTTTCTTGAAGGGGAAATGAAGCAAACATGCAGCGCTATTGCATTTGTAAACAATTATTTCTTGTAATCCATTTAAGCACAAAGAATATAAAAAAAGGAAAGATACACAAACACACTCACACTTGGCTCAAGTCCATGAGATATAATAGGTTTTAAGCTGGCATAACTCATATGCTAAATTAAATAGTGTCCATTGTTTCCAATGTTTCATTTGACAAATCTTATTTCAGTTTCCATTTGCTTTGGTGCGGGCCAGTGGGCATAGTCTTCCTGCAATTAAAAAGCTCTCTCTCATTCGCTCTCAAACCCTTATTCTCTCTCTCTCTCTCTGTAAACCTCTAACTATAAGAGTCAAAGAAAGAGAAAGACGTTTGTGCTCTATTTCAATAATACTGTTTACAAGCAGTGATGATGAGCTGAAGCACAGATCCAGTTGTGCACAGCTGCTAAAAATGGCAATAATCATTACAAAACGGTAAAAAAAAATCTTTCTGCATTCTAGAAAATGACAAGTAAATAAAGGGTTGGAGAATGAAATAGATTGAGCTCACCCACTGCAGTTCAGAGCATTAATTAACCACATTGAAAACAATTATCTACTGTATGAAGCGCTGGCTACTATTAGGCTATAATTAAGTCTCCGCTATTAATCAACTAAGTAAAAATAATGAGACTTTAATGAAATTACAGGATACATGTAGAATCAGTAAATGACTCATTACACAGGCACATAATCAAAATGTTAATGATTAAACTATTTTAACTCTGTTTCATTGATTATTTTTTATTAATGTAATTAATTAACTCCGATGACTGTGTGTATAAGAAACGGAAAAGAAGCTGAAAGTTAGTTTCCACTAGCAATAAACGGCCACGATTTTAAGCATAACTAATAAAGTGTTTAATATCTGATGATGGATTAACTTTGCATTCAAAAACATCTGCAAATAAAACACAGATGCGCTCAAACCTTTTTTTTGCTGCTTGTTCAAACTAAGCAGAAACAACACAATTCTTCAGATTTATTTAGGACAACTTACTTGTTTTATGTTCAATCCACTCACATTTGTTATAGGGCACCTATGATGAAAATCATCTGTAAGCTGTTTGGACAGAACTGTGTGTATGTATAGTGTGTCCACTGTCATATTGGGGTGATAGAAACACAAAAGTCTCTTTTTAAAAATTTCCTGACGTTAAAATAGGATCTAAATCCCTCCCATTTTGAGGCGACCACAACGTGGCGTAGGAGTGCAGTTTGCCCACCCACCGAATTAATTGGCAGCCGTGTCTCTGTAGTAAAGCGTATAATCATATCAACAAGACAGGATGTGCGCAAAGCAAGTGGGATTAAAAGATCTGTTCAGCTCTCTGTGATCATCAATCATCATCAAATGTGATCAAGAATGAGTTTTACAAGTTTAAAACATGTTTATAATAACTTACAGCGATTCATGTCAGTACAATTATTAAAGAAGACGCTTCAATCCCGGTTTGTGGACGTTAAATCAGATTATTTTGTACTATAACATTATGGATATCCATACAGCAGTGACTATTAACGTGTGTCCTGTCACATTTGTGTGCTTAAACAGTACGAAGTGCAGAGATTGAGGAACACTCTGACATGCACCAGGGAACGGTGGGCAGGGAGAACCAGCATTACACAAAAGACTCATCTTAAATCTTGAAAAAGCGGTAAAATAGGTGCCCTTTAAATGAACTTAAAAGATTTGTGTTGGGATGACATGAAAGATTTGTGTGGATTATTTACAGTGACGATTTTATTTGAAAAGAAAACACTCTTTCAGTCAATTGTCTATTTTAGTCTATTCAGTCTAAGTGTCACATTTAATTAATCACTGTTTATTTAGAATTATTTGTTAAATTTACCAGCAAAAAGGACCAAAAATAAACATCCAAATTTAAGCCTTGAAAATAAAGTGTCTAAAACAAAACAAACTCAACTCCTGGAGGGCCACAGCTCTGCAGATGTTAGCTCCAACCACCTCCAACTAACACCTGCTTAATAGTCACTAGTTTTGAACACCTTGATTAATTAGATCAGCTTTGTTTGATTAGGGTTGGAGAAAAACTGTGCAGAGCTAAAGTAATAGTATATATATATATATATATATTTATTTATTTATAAAAAAAATTTTCAGGTTATACTTTTACCTCATGTAGTTTAAGTAATAATCCCCACAATTAACTACTGGCTTATTACCTATTATGTAGAATAAGTAAATGACTCATTACACAGGCACATAATCAAAATGTTAATGATTAAACTATTTTAACTCTGTTTTCATTGATTATTTTTTATTAGTTAACTAATTAGCTGCGATGACTTGTTGATGAATCCATCAAAAATATATGGCCGTGATATTAAGCGTGAATAATAAAGTGTTTGAAGTCTGAGGATGGATAAAATTTGTATTTAGAAACAGCTGCAAATGAAACACTGATGCGCTCAGAAAAAGATTTGTGATGCGTGTTCAAACTATTTATTTCAAATGAGCGGAAACAACACAATTCTTGAGATGTTTTTGTTCAATCCAACACAACATGAATGTAATTGTGTAAATGTTGTTGGAATAAAGTAATTTAAACTGAAAAACAATAGATATCACCTATTCTTTTTATTTATTTTAATTTATAAACTTTTTATTTTTGCTATTTATAGGGTGGTTTTTCTCCATGTTTAACTTTTGCAGCTTGTTTCCTACATGAAATAAAAAAAAAAAAAAAACGATTTTTCCACCTGTTAAAATGAGCTGAAACAACACAATTTTCAAGATTTTTTGATTTAAGGACAACTTAATTGTTTTATGCTCAATCCACTTAATTGTTAATATTTAACTTAATTTATGTTGGAACAAGGTTTTTTGTTTTATTTAGGCTAGAATAAAAGCAGTTTTACATTTTTTAAAATCATTTTAAGGTCAACATTATTAGCCCTTCTTAAGCAACATTAATTTATGCTAAAGAACAACCCATCATTATACATTGATTTCCCTAATTACCACAACTTGCCTAATTAACCTAATTCAGCCTTAAAGGAGCACTTTAAGCTGAAGTCTAGTCTCTTGATAAATATCTAGTCAAATATTGTGTATTGTCATCATGGCAAAGATAAAAGAAATCAGTTATTATAAATGAGTTATATAAACTATTATGTTTAGAAATGTGTTCAAAAATGCTATTCTTTTTTAAAAACAGAAATATATAACAATATATACAGGATGGCTCATAATTGTGACTTCAAGTGTATATCATCTATGCACTAAAAATATTACTTCTTTGAAGAACTGCTCATTAAAAGGTTCTTCGTTGGAACCAAATTTATTTATTTATCTCTTTGGCATTCGTGTGAAACCCCACATGCAGTGATTAACATCTACAGTAACTAAAAGAACCTTTACAAAGTTATTGCATCAGAATGATACATTTTTTATCATTAACCATCACTGATATCCTAATATATGAACGCAGCAGCGGTTTTGGACCTCTAGGCGAGGCTCTCCAGCGGTTGGCAGTATTAGGCGTGACTAATGTCAGGTTGAACTCTGCTCAGGCCGCCCGGGTGAACACACACAGTAATAACAGCCATAGCTCATTTAGTGCGCAACCTACCAAGGACATCAAACCAGCGCACAGCTACACACTACCCCTTCACACACACACAAACACGTGTACTCACACATTTCATATATGCGTTATCTTTGCCAGTTGTGTTTAGTCCCTCAAGGTTTCCAGGTTTCGGGTGGTATTTCCCTAAACACCCGAGTGCTAAATGGGAGCTGATGCATCTTCCAGGGACTGTGAACGAGCTGCGTTGAATATTTAACACTAAACAACAGAGAGAGTGAGAGACAAAGACAGAAAAAAGAGCTCATTTCAAATCAGCTGGATCATATTTGGTTTTGTCCACGGGAAAGTCAAGAATCAAATGTCACCCAATCCAACAAACACAAACACACACACTCACACACACTCTAGCTCAAACAGGTAAAATGCCAGTTATTCCATTTCCATTAGCTGCAGTATTTCTCCGACCTGTTAAAATCAAAATGATCCCAAGTTAAGTCACATACGCACGCACACACACATACGCACACACTCTAAACCAACACAATAATTGAAATATTTTCAACCTGATTAAACCCAGCACCCCAGGCTATGCCAGTTGCTATGGCTGTGCGCCTTGGTTGCTAGGGGGAGTAAATCATGGTGCATTATTTGATTTTTGTAATAGATATGAAAGCTCGATTCGGCCGATTAAATGTCTCCCCGTCTAGCACCTATAAGACCTGAGGCGGAGCGTGAGGGAGTGGGGGGAAAAAATGAAAAAGGAATGGAGATTTGATATGGCTTGGAAATTGCAATAAAATGTTAATGGTTAATGAGAATATATATATATAGAACATTTATTTATGAAAGTATATATATAAAAGTGTGTTAGTAATGCAGTCACAAACCTTCATTTAGTAATATATCTCTATATTATTACAAGGGAAACTGGGGCTGGATGCTATACTTTTTATACTCCTCAGGGTGAGTTTATTTTAGAAAGTCAGTTTCTGTACAGAAACATACTAGATATAGGACATTTACAACTTCAGTGCTCAGCATATCAGGGGCGTAGCAGACATTTTAAAAGTGGGGTGGGGGGGCTGGGGTTGACCGCTGTATGAGATCATTCATTCACATAATTATAAATCACCTGTTTCTAAATGGTCGGTCTCTAAAAGTGAGGGGGACGTATCCCCCCTGTTGCTATGTCCTTGCAGCATATGTACGCCCCTTAAAAATCTTTCTTTTAAATTCATATTTTAATAAGAAGCTTTACAATATTGTATTTGTGCATGTACAGTAGATTAGTCAGTACTGAAGCCAAATCTGGAGCTTATCTAACAAAGTAACTTACGATAACGGTCCAAAAACTAGTTCACCCAAATTTATGTTATAGAAAAATATTAAATCCAAATAAAAAAAAAAGGAAAATCAAGAGAAGTAAAAAAAATAAAATTGTTGAAAATTTGTAGGTTGTCAATTATTTTGAATTGAATTGTGTTATCTTTCAATTTGTAAATATGTTTGGTGACTAAACTGTTATTTTAATAAATGTATATGTTTAATAAATCTGTTTTGTTTAAATGCACCAAAATACATGCCTATATTCACTGAGAAATGGATAAAAAATCTTCATTTTCAAATTGGGGTGAACTCAAGTATGCTGAGCACTGTACATAAAGAGAGCAGTTCTTTGAACATGTTGTAAAAGGAGTAAGTTGTCACAAAGAAGTAATGCATTAAACATGATAAAACACAATATTTTGCAATAAACAGAAAAAATGGCTCAGACTTTACAATACAAGACATGTAGTTAATGTTAGTATATGTATTTACTAATGAACAAACAATGAACAACACATTTATTACAGTATTTGTTCATCTTTGTTAAAGTCCACATGAACTGGAAGCTGAAACCATTTTTTTTTTCATATTGTGGTGCCGTTCCTAGAGAACCAGAACATTAAATGAGAAAACAGTGGGCGTGGCTTGTTTTTTTTTTTTTGCTACTGCAAGCTGATGGGATGTAGTAAAGTAGGCATTTCATTTAGGAAAGATCTGGAAAAAGATAGTTGATCGGCACAATAGCCTAGTGGTTAGCACACTGACATATGGTGCTGTAGCACTTCAGGGCGTCCGAGTTCGAATCCCGGCTCGAGGACATTTTCCGTCCCTACCCCCTCTCTCTCTCTCCCACTTCGCTTCATGTCTAAAATACTGTCCTATTCATTTAATAAAGGCAAAAAGGCCAAAACAACAACAACAAAAAAAAAAACAACAACAAAACTGACAGTTGAAGGGCGTGGTTAAGTATATTAGCCACGCCCAATACCTCAAACAGACTGAGAATTTAACTGAAAACTAACAGTGGATTTTCAGATTTCAATTAAACATTATAAGTGTAAAATGTTTTCCTCAATGATATGCAGAGCTGAATTGTTCACCATAAAACTAGCAATGTGAGCTAAGAAAATCATTTGGTCAGTTTTGATTTCTTGGA
Organism: Danio aesculapii; assembly: GCF_903798145.1. Classification (NCBI taxonomy): domain Eukaryota; kingdom Metazoa; phylum Chordata; class Actinopteri; order Cypriniformes; family Danionidae; genus Danio; species Danio aesculapii. Next base: position 51,966,878 of record NC_079435.1, on the reverse strand, counting down.
GACGTTAACATTAGTTAATAGAAATTAAGTTGTTCACTCCTAGTTTATGTTAACTCACGGTGCATTAACTAATGTTAACTGGTTGGATTTGAATAATGATTAGTAAATGTTAAAGTATGAAATAATAAAAAAGGAATAATAAATAAATGCTGCACAACTATTATTCATTGTTTGTTCATGTCAGTAAATACATGAACTACATGCCCTGCATTGTAACATGTTACTCAGAAATGTAAAGGTTTGAGTTAAATGTGATTTATATATAGAAAGCATTTGGAATGTAAGTGTCAAATTCAATGTTTTTATTTTAAAGTGAAATCATGTTTCATCATTCTGTGTAACAGATACAAAGTTGAAGTCCAAATCATTTGTCCTCTGAATTTATTTCTCTTTTGCCAATATTTCCCAAATGATGTTTAACAGAGCAAGGAATGTTTAACAGCATTTCCTATAATATTTTTTCTTCTGGAGAAAGTCTTATTTGTTTTATTTCAGCTAGAATAAAAGCAGTTTTTCATTTTTTTAAAAACATTTTAAGGTCAGTATTGTTAGGTCAATATAAGGTCAATATTGCCCCATTTAGCAATTTATTTTTTTGTCTACAGAACATCCATTGTTATACAATTTCATTTTTAATTATTTCCTAAATTATGTTTAAAAGAGCAAGGAAATTTTCACAACATGTCTGATAATATTTTTTCTTCTGGAGAAAGTCTTATTTGTTTTATTTTGGCTAGAATAAAAGCAGTTTTAAATGTTTTAAAAGCCATTTTAAGGTCAAATTAGCCTCTTTAAGCTATATATTTTTTTGATAGTCTACAGAACAAACCATCATTATACAATAACTTGCCTAATTATCCTATACTGCCTAGTTAACCTAATTAACCTAGTTAAGCCTTTAAATGTCACTTTAAGCTGAATATCTTGAACAATATCTAGTAAAATATTATTTACTGTCATCATGACAAAGATAAAATAAATCAGTTATTAGAAATGAGTTATTAAAACTATTATGTTTAGAAATGTGTTGAAAAAATCTTCTCTCTGTTAAACAGAAATTGGGGGAAAAAATATACAGGGGGCTAATAATTCAGGAGGGCTAATAATTCTGACTTCAACTGTATTTATGAAAATATTAAACAACATATTTATTCTGACCTGCACGAATCCAAATGTGTCCAAGAATAAGTCATCGTATTACAGTTTACTATATTTTGAAATAAAATGAAAATTTCTTGCTGACCAATGAATAAAGTATAGTGATTTGAAGCACAGTGGCAAAGTAAAGACTAAAAATGACAACTGATTTGTATTTTGTGATCCTTAAAGTCTTTTAATATGTCATCAGATGATTCCTGTTGTAAAAGCATAACTGGGTGTTCAGTATATAATCTAAATATGTTACACTAGATGATATTTTAGTGATTGTCTAACATAAATCATGGTAAAATGTACGATAGTCTGTTTTTTTGCTCTGAAAAAATTAGTCACAACATATTCTAATGGATCAATTTTTTAAAATAAAGCAACATTACATTGATAAACCCCTGATTGTTTGTTGTTTTGTTAGCAGTATCATTATGTCATGTAAAATTTAAACAAACGAATGGACAACAAAACATCAATTTCGGATAAAATCTGTACAAATGCTTAAGCTTTCAGTTAAAATTGATGCTAAATGTAAGTAAAAAGCTTCCAAAAACAGGTCCATGTGGATTTTAACAAAACTGTTTGTATGTTTGTTTGTTTTTTTGAACTCCTCTCATTTTATTTGAACCAGGCAGCAGTGTCGCAGAAAGCCCTTTCTAAAAGCAGATACAAGCTTATACACATACCGACTCATTTCAAATACTGGTTTAATCTGCTTTCTGTTTTCACACCCACAGATTACAATATTACTTGTATTAAATCATTGAACTTTACATGTCTCTCGGAGCTCATTGTACATTTCCTACTGCATCAAGCTCTTTAACTGGTTAACATGCTCCACACACTGAGTTACATTATCTTCTCCCCAGGTTAATAGGTGCATTAATGTTTATTGCCTGAGTGTTGCATTATAATGGCAGAAATATGTCATCTGCTAATAGACAGATACACTTTTATTGCCTGATATTCTATAAAAAAACAACTTTTAAGTATAATAATAATAATAATAATAATAACAAAAGTAATAACAATGATAATAATAACAATAACAATAATAATAATAACAATAATAATAACAACAACAACAACAACAACAACAACAACAATAATAATAATAATAATAATAATAATAATAATAATAATAAGTTAGTATGTTTAAAAAGAAATTATTATTTTTATTCGATGAAGATGCTGTTGAAATTGACAGGGAAGACATTAAAATGGTTAGAAAAGATTTCCATTTAACATGAAATGGTTTCCATAACAATATTAAGCAGCACAATATTTCTTCATTAAGTCATATAAGAATGACTTCTGAAGGAACATGTGACATTGAAGAAGACTAGAGTAATAATAATAATAATAAAATGTACCTTTAAATCACAGAAATAAATGTTATATTATCTATTTTAAAGTATAAATATTGCTATTGAAATATTAAGAGACCACTGTCAGCTTCTCGGGATTTATGATTTATAGTTATGAAAAACATGCTATACATTACTGACCTACTGTCATTCTTAACAAATAAGCATATTTATTGATAATATTTAGTTACGTAAATCTGAAGGCTCAATATCAATAGTTAAAGGGACAGTTGACCCAAGGAAGGTGGGACATACTGAAAAATTAGAAACAAAACAGCTGGACATTGACTTCCATAGTATATTTTGTTTTTTCCCAAAATTTCTGAATATCTTGCATTGTGTTCAACTGAAGAAAAAGAGTCATAAAAGTTTAGAACCACTTTGAATTTTTTGAATTTTGGTTAAAGTCAGAATTATTAGCCCCCTTGTTTATTTTTTCCCAATTTCTGTTTAACGTAGAGAAGATTTTCTCAACACATTTCTAAACATAATAGTTTTAATAACTCATGGAATTAGAAATGAGTTATTAAAACTATTATGTTTAGAAATGTGTTGAGAAAATCTTCTCTACGTTAAACAGAAATTGGGAAAAAAAAAATCTTTTTTTGATTTCTTTTCTCTTTGCCATGATGACAATAAATAATATTTTACTAGATATTTTTCAAGACACTTCTATACAGCTAAAGACTTAACTAGGTTAATTAGGTTGACCAGGCAGGTTAGGGTAATTAGGCAAGTTATTGTATAATGATGGTTTGTTCTGTAGACTATCGAAAACAAAAAATTTGCTTACACGGGCTAATAATTTTGACCTTAAAATGGTTTTTAAAAAATGTAAAACTGCTTTTATTCTAGCTGAAATAAAACAAATAAGACTTTCTCCTGAAGAAAAAAATACTATCAGAATTACTGTGAAAATTTTCCTTGCTTTGTTAAACATCATTTGGAAAATATTTAAAAAAGGAAAAAAAATTCAAAGGGGGGCTAATAATTCTGACTTCAACTGTATGTGTGTGTATATATATTTGGCCCACAGCCCTCAATCAAGGTTTGTTTTTGGCCCGCTATAAGAAAAAGTTTGGGTACCCCTGCTCTAGACAACAAACCGACTTTGCTGTTTTTTTACTTTAGTTTTTCGCCAAGGCAACCCAGGGTGCTAGAATATAACTGGGCAAACTGGCAGTGGGTGGAGTCACACAGACCAAAACACAGACAGACATTCTGGCACGGAAACACATATTCAAAGGAGAATAACTGACTTCAGCATTGTTATTCAGATAAACAAGTGTGTTCACGCATGTTTCTTCTCCATCCGCAAACATACAGTGTTTTATGCCTTAGAAGATTCAAACCCTTACATGCAGCACCTTTAAGCATCTACACTGGCCTTCACATGTGTCATTGGCTCTTGATGCTGCTTGCCCTACTCTGTCCACACCTGCGTGTGTCCTCTTAATCACATTAGTTTTAGTTTAATTTGAGAATGTTCCTGTGGGACTCTGATGTCCAGCAGCAACATTCAGCAGAAGAGAAGCTTTAACACCATCACCAGTGCAGATGCCGAGGACGCCATCACAGACACACGTGATTGACACAAGTATAATTGCATTTTAAGTGTTGATGTGCATAAAGTGTTTGCGAATACCTGTGTGTGTGCTGAAATATACGTTTGTGCTCGGACTAATTAAAGCCTGACATCCAGCTTTGCTCATCCTCTATGATTCTAATTAGCAATGAGCTGCGCTCTCGAAAGACAGTTCTGAAATACACTACACAAATCACTATAATACTGCTGTTGACACGAAAGGCAGAGAGAAAGAAGCGAGGGAAGAGTGTGGGAGAGAGAAAGAGGGAGAGGATGGTGTGAAAGCAGGCTTTGAGAGATTACAAATTTACATATCTTAATAGACAACCGCATACTCACATTCTTTCATCAGGAAAGTCCCAGTGCAGCACTGGAATTGTGGGTAGTGGACTGGCAAGGCGGTGAAACTGATTGTCTAATAAGACACACACACACACACACAAGCACACACACATGCATACACACAATTTTATAACATATAAGGAAAAAAATAACAACTCTGGCCTGATGGAACAATTAGCTTTTTTGGAGACGAGCAGAATAAGCATTATGGCTTGAAGTAAAGGAAGAGTGTAAAAAGGAGATATTGTAGTTGAATAACGCAATTTTGAAATCAACAATTTGCATTTATGCACTTACATGCAGATGCAACACATATATGGGTTATACACGCGGTTTTCTGGAATGCTTTATTCTGATTGGTCAGTTGGGACAAATCTATTTTGCATGCTAGAATATTTCTCGCTCTTCTCATATAAGGAAATGTAAACTTTGATTAATATGTGAGTTTCATTATTCATGTAACTAAAAAGGCTTGCAAAAAGTTATATAATACAGTCAGAAAAAATGAAATGTACTGTATACAGTATGTATTGCTTCTAAGCTACTTATTTAGTCTGCGTAATAAAATATAAAAATAGTTAAAATACTTATATACAGTTGAAGCCAGAATTATTAGCCCCCCGTTTATTTTTTTCCCCAATTTCTGTTTAACGAAGAGAAGATTTTTTCAACACATTTCCAAACATGATTGTATTAATAACTCATTTCTAATAACTGATTAATTTTATCTTTGCCATGATGACAGTAAATAATATTTTACTAGGTATTTTTCAAGACACTTCTATACAGCTTAAAGTGACATTTAAAGGCTTAACTAGGTTAATTAGGTTAACTAGCCAGGTTAGAGAAATTAGGCAAGTGATTGTATAAAGATGGTTTGTTCTGTAGACTATTGAAAAAATATATAGCTTAAAGGGGCTAATAATTTTGACCTTAAAATGGCTTTTAAAATATTTAAAACTGCTTTTATTCTAGCCGAAATAAAACAAATAAGACTTTCTCCAGAAGAAAAAATATTATCAGACATACTGTCAAAAATTCCTCGCTCTGTTAAACATCATTTAGGAAATATGTAAAAAAGAATAAAAAATTCAAAGGGGGGCTAACAATTCTGACTTCAACTGTATATGGTAGTCAACATTTTAAGTGGATCAAAACATTTGATCGAAGTTGTCATAAAACTATTCGACAACAACCATTCAGGGTGGCATGGTGGCTCAGTGGTTAGCACTGTCGCCGCACAGTAAGAAGGTAGCTGTTTCAAGTCCCGGACCAGTTGGCATTTCTGTGTGGAGTTTGTATGTTTTCTTCGTATTGATGTGGGTTTCTTCTGGGTGCTCCGGTTTCCCCCACAGTCCAAAGATATGCACTATAGGTGAATTGGGTAAGCTAAATTGGCCATAGAGTATGAGTGTGTGTGAATGTGTGTGTATGGGTGTTTCTCACACTGTAAAAAAAACTGTTATTTTACTTTTTTCTATTTTCCGGAAGCTGGGGTGCTGAAAAAAACAGACATTAAATGACAGAAATTTACTGTAAAATAATGGATGTTAAATTACATCAATTTACAGTAAAATAACAGACGTTAAAAAAACGGTGTATATCTCGTTACAATACTGTTGCATAATTCTATTTCTATTTTAAAATGAAGTAAATTCATCTACAAAGGTATAGTGTGAAAATTGGAGAAATTCTGTAACATTTCTGTGAAAAGTGTTGCGAAATGTTTAGCAAAAAATAGATCTTTTGATTTATGTTAAAGTATTTTTTATTCTTTATTGTAAATGGAAAAGGTGCATTCACACAAAAATAAACCTTTTTAAAAACATTGTTTAAAAATGTATTTGATATTTATATTTACTGAAAATAAATCAACACGTTTTGGATAAAGCAAAATGCCTTTAAATAGTTCTTGAGGGAACACATTTGACACTGTTAAGGTACAAAGTGTCTTGTCACTGTGGTGGTACCTTTATGGATCAGATTTGTAGCTTTGATGAATGTACAATACTTGATCGGTACATTTCGGTTTCCCATGGTACAAATCATGCCATTAAAGGTACAAACTGCAATAGTACAAATTTGTTTCTTTGTCTTAAGGTACAAATCTGTTCAATAAAAAGGTACTGCCCCAGTGACAAGGGTTTTACCTTCTTTAGTACAACATTGTACCATTTTTTCTGAGAGTGTAGGACGACACTGTGCATCAGTGGTTAGCACTGTCACCTCACAGCAAGAAGGTCACTGGTTTGAGTTCCGGCTGGGTCAGTTAGCATTTCTGTGTGGAGCTTGCATGTTCTCCCCGTGTTCATGTGGGATTCCTCTGGGTGCTCTGGTTTTCTCCCACAGTCCAAATATTGCGCTATAGGTGAATTGAATAAACTAAATTGGCTGTTATGTATGTGTGTGAATGTAAGAGCGTATGGGTTTCCTACAACTGGGTTGCAGCTGGATGATGTACTGGATGATGAATGAAAGAATGAATGAATGGATGATATGTAACTAATGTGGTCAATATCTGACCAAAACTACTCGTGCCTATCAGAAAATAATTACACGCATTAAAATATTCCTCAGTCAATCAGAATCGAGCCTTCAACAGAATCCCTACTACATTAAATAAATACACTAGAACAAACATATCCTTCTCATGCATATCCATTCAGACCTATAAGATCAATCTGGAATAATCAGATGTGTGTGTGTATTTGTGTGTGTGTTAGTCTAGCAGTGTCTGACACGTCTCTCTCCTCTGGAGAATATGACCTCTCCTCCAGTCTCACTCAGTAATTGGCTAACTAATGTGTAAAGAGGGAGGAGGGGATGAAACTCAGATCACCATAATGTAGGACAGCATGTTTCAGCAGCGCAACCAGTGGTAATGCTTTATTCAATTTCAATCGCCGCTCCAGCTTCATTTCTGCAGGTACGCGGTTGCTTGTTAACCCTGATTAGCTCATGGAGCGCCTGTCGATGCGGAAGGAAGGAAAGCGATGGCGGTGTTTGCGTAAAGACGAACGCTCTCTAAACTGTCTTGGCAGGTGTTGATTGGAGGTCATTGGTCTTGCTGTAGATCAATAACACACTCCAATCTCTTTATCTATAGCATCTAACAGCTATCAGAGAGTGAGAAGAGAAAAGAGAGAGGGTGAGATGGACGCAGAGACAAAACAAACTACTCGCTGTTTCTGTAGTTGGTCACTTACTGAAACTGGATTACACTGTGAAACTACACTCACTGAAACTGTGGTTGAATGTAAGGTGCTAGACTAACCAGAACACATAACACTTCAAATATAATATAATATAATATAATATAATATAATATAATATAATATAATATAATATAATATAATATAATATAATATAATATAATATAATGTAATGTAATATAATATAATATAATATAATATAATATAATATAATATAATATAATAAATTATTTAATATTTTGAGTTCCTGAATGTGGTAATTTTTGAAAAACCATTCATTCACTCATTTTGCTTCGGCTTAGTTCCTTTATTATCAGGGGTCGCCACAGCGGAATAAACCACCAACTATTCTAGCACGTTTCACACAGCAGATGCCCTTCCAGCTGCAACTCAGTACTGGGAAACATCTATACACACTCATTCACACACACTCATACACTACGGCCAAATTAGCTTACTCAATATAGCGCATGTCTTTGGACTGTGGGTAATCGGAACACCCGGAGGAAACCCACGCCAACACGGAGAGAGCTTGCAAACTCCACACAGAAAGGCCAACTCACCCACCCGAGACTGGAACCAGCAACCTTTTTGCTGTGAGGCAACAGTGCTAACCACTAAGCCACCATGTCGCCTTTTGACTAGATCAAACATAAGTTACATAATATATAAATGCCATTTAAATATTTTTAGAATTTAATTAAAACTAAAATAAATAACATTTTAAAAATTACCATAAAATAAAATCTGATATAATTAATTATTTCTTGCATCAGAAAGTGTCTAAAATATTCAAATAATATATAATATAATATATTATACGGTGTATTTTTAATTATTTCTGTCTAAAATATTAATAATATAGTATGATATATTTTTAAGAATATGTCATTAAAATAAAATTAATGTAATAAAAATATTGCATAAAATGTTTTCTTTTAACTTACTAAATGTATTTTTTGTTTTTGAAAAATAAAATAAAAGGGTAAAAAAAGACAAAACTATGTATATAACAAAAATAAAATACCAAAATGAATTTTTAAAACAATTACATAAAATATAATTAAAAAAATATAATATAAATATAAAAATATAGTGCAATATATACATATAATATTTTAAATAAAATGTTAGATGACTTCATTGTTTCTCGAATAAGCGTCTTATTTACATAAATATATAATATTATATTGAGTAATTAAAATAATTTCTGTTGTTGTTGTCATAAATTGTTTCAAAATATTACTATTGTAATATAATTAAAAGTTAAATGTATATAATAAAAAATATATAAGTAATAAACATTGTATACAATAAATGATTTATTATTTTAAATAGCTGAAGAAATAAAAAATAAAATAAAAATATATGGGTAAAAAGAAACAAAACTATGAATATAACAAAAATTAAATAACAACGTGAAAAGAAATGAAATAAAATATACAATGTTTTGTATTTGCTCTAATACTATACAGTTGAAGTCATTAGCCCCCCTGAATTATTAACCCCCCTGTTTATTTTTTCCCCCAATTTCTGTTTAATGGAGAGATTTTTTCAACACATTTCTAAACATAATAGTTTTAATAACTCATTTCTAATAACTGATTTCTTTTATCTTTGCCATGATGACAGTAAATAATATTTGATTAGATATTTTTCAAGACACTTCTATACAGCTTAAAGTGACATTTAAAGGTTTAACTAGGTTAATTAGGTTAACTAGGCAGGTTAGGGTAATTAGGCAAGTTATTATATAACGATGGTTTGTTCTGTAGACAGTCGAAAAAATATGGCTTAAAGGGGCTAATAATTTTGACCTTAAAATGTATTTTTAAAAATTTAAAACTAGCCGAAATAAAACAAATAAGATTATCTCCAGAAGAAAAAAATATTATCAGACATACTGTGAAAATTTCCTTGCTCTGTTAAACAGCATTTGTGAAATATTTAAAAAAGGAAAAAAAAGCGGGGCTAATAATTCTGACTTCAACAGTACAGTATATCTGTATTTTAAAAATAATACCATTTGAAAGTAATTATTTTTGTCTTGTTGCACTCGATGCTGAAGGTAACATGTTTACCTAAAACATAAGGATTAAAAGTCCTGCACTAAATTCCAACCAGGAGTATGTTTTTGGCTTGTAATAATACTTCTGTGAGCCATTATTAGGACATAATTCGTTCTAAAATTGCATTGTGATCCCACAGGCCTATTTGTGACATGTTTGCTTTGAGCTCAAAAGCTAATTTCACTAGCTTACAAATTAATTTTTGTAAGGTAAGAAAAACATCAGCAGCAGCCGAGGTCGAATTCCTTCCTGTTTCACTCAAAAAAGTTAAGAAGCCTTCATAAACATTTATTTGATGCAAAATGTTGTGATAAAAAAGTAGGAAAAGCATGCGAGCGTGGATGCACACTTTAAAAACCCATCAGAAATACTAGGTCATGCAATCCAAGCACTTTTAGCGGCATACTATTTTGATTTCCATATGATCTGAAAAAAAAGCACTAATTCTAATCCTGCATATGGTTGGACAGAATGCAAATTGCGATGCAACTAGTCTTTCAAAGACAGCCAGCATGTAGATATGGCTTCTGGGCAGTGCAAAGAAAATCGGCTTGGCGTAAAATTAAAGGAAGACTTACATTGTCAATCATGTACACACACATATTCACGTGTGTTCACTCAAACGCATGAATGAGTTGATCCGGATGGTTTCCTCCGTTAAGCGGCGGCTCCATCAGTACATCAGGTAGAATCCAATGAGCAGTAAATGATTGAGACATTAGAGCTGCCTTTCTCTTCTATCACTTGTTAGTGCCCATTGAAACGGACTGCCAGATTAGATTACTGGAAACCAGCTCTAAACTCCACACGAGTGTGAGAGAAGGGAAAGATTGAAACAGTGGAAAAAATCTAAACAGGTGAAAGAGAAAGGGGAAATTATGGAGCCAAGTAATTGCTGGTTTATAAATACTAATAACTAAAGGCCGCTAGTGAGTAAGTGAGTAGCAAAAGTGTAATTCTGCCTATTCAAAACCAGCACTCGCTGTTTGAATGTACAAAAATGCTTTTCAAAACACATGTATGTTAATAAGTATACTGAAAAAATGTATAATTTGATTTACTACATTTTTCTAGGTAAGTGGTTGCAAACGATTTAAATTGAGTAATGTTCAACTTAATTTGTTTAATTTTAACACATACAGTGGGGAAAAGAAGCATTGAACACGTTACTATTTTTATCAGAAAACATATTTCTAAATGTGCCATTGATAACAACCAAAGAAATCTATATATGCAAAGAAAACAAATCTAATTAGTTTACAAATGAAGTTATGCGTAATAAAATAAAATAACGTATGGAAAAAAGTATTGAACACATGAAGAAAGGGAGGTGTAGATAGGCGGTGAAAGCCCGGACAGCAGCTGAAATCTCTCAGTTGTTCTTCAGCAAACCCCTGGCCTTCGTCATTGTAAATTAATATTCTCTGCTTCAGTCCAACATCTACATTAGCAGGATAATGAAGATGAAACCAGGGTGGACATTTTTAGCAAGATAATGATCCAAAACTCAGCCAAGGAAACTCTCTAATGCTTTCAGAGAAAGAAAATCAAGCTATAGAATAGTTGCTTTTACAGTTTTATTTTGGCACACTCGGAAAGTCTCAGGACGGTTGCTGTCTATATGGAGGATGAGGGAGCTCTCGAATTTCATCTAAAAATTGTAATTATATAAAATTTGTGTTATTAAGATGAACGACAGGCTCAAAGGAACGAAACACCATGAGGGTGAGTAATTAATAACAGATCTTTAATTTTTGGGTGAACTAATCTTTTAATAAAACAGTAATTGTGTTCACAGGTGATCAATTTCAGCTGAAGCGTCTATTTATAATGTAGTGCGCAGGATGTTTTCCAATTTTAGAGAGCAGAAAATAAAATGAAAAGCAAAAAATAAAAAGAAACTGAGCAAAAATTGAGGATTCTCAGCTTTTCTGGATTTATTAAGTATGGTTTTGTGTAAATTAAGGTTTAAGTGTGTGTTAATTAAGCGAACAAATTGGATAGAATTGATAGAATTTTGGGATGAGGAAAAAAAAAACACACACAAAAAAAGAAAATGTGGGGACAATTAGTACTAATTATTAGAATGTCCAGATCTGATCATGTGATCAGAAATTGGGCCCGATCACGCAGTTTCTGACTTGATTGGAATCGGACGTTACCTCCTGATCAGGACTTGAATGAATATATATATATATATATATATATATATATATATATATATATATATATATATATATATATATATATATATAATACCTCTTTACTTCACACAGAAACAGAAATGCATGTGGCATAACATCAATTTGTTGCAGAGACAGTATTGTTTAAATGCCAGCAAAGTAGAACACAGAATCAGCTTGAAGTGGAAAGCACGAGTATGTCTGTGGTCTGGATGTATTATAAAGCTGATGAGACTTTTTAGTGTTGTTGCAAATGTCCTTGATTAAAACAGAAACAGGCTCAAACCTGACAAGGTAGAGATGTTAGTTTTCGTTAAGAAAAACATTCATTTCCTTCTGTGAAGCTTACTACTGCGATGACAGTAAGAGTTAGAAATACAGTTCCTAAAAAGCACATCACTGGCTTTGCAAACACTATGGCACTTTTATTTATTTATATTTTGTTTACATGCCTGCCGGATATTTTCGGTTAAGGTGCTATTTGTTTGTATATTAGATTAGTTTTATATTTGCTGTTGCACTAAAGTCAAAAAGTGAAGAATTGATGTTATTTATTAATTGATTGTTCAAGCTACCTCACAGAAGTGCTCTGTTTGTTAACAGAGTTGTTGAATGTTAAAATAAGATGAATTAAATAAAAAATAAGGAACATCCTGGATCTGTTTCTTTGCTCTTCTTTATTTTTTATATATATTATAGAAGTATCGGATCAGGTTTCGGTAGATACTTAAAATCAAATTACTCGGACTTGGACATGAGGGCAAAAAAACCCTGATCAAGACATCCTTATTTATTGTATTTACAACAATAGTAATGATAATAAGAATGACAATAATAAAAGTATACATGTTTATATACAGTTAGAGTTAGCTTATGGTCATTCCAGCCTGATCTCAAAACTCTATATATATTCAAGTGGTCTCATAATCTTTTCCATATCTGTGTTTTTGTATACTGTACATATATAAATATAATATGCCTATACACTGGAACCAAAAACATTGCAGAACTTACAACAAAACAAATCACTGTGGCCTCTGCCATTCAAGCCAGTTCAAATATAAAAAAACACCTCATTAAAAATATGAATTAAGCGATATTACTGGCAGTCCATCCATCTCTACAACCAACGAGCAAATGAAAGCAGTGGTGTAGGTCATTAATATTAGGATTATTTGCAATTAGGTTAGTATAGGCTGAATGTAGTAATAAAAATCTGCCGCTTTTATTCTGAGTGATACATTACAAACCTTTAAAGTTCAAATATTGCACATCCACTTTGGTGTTAATGAAGAATAATTAGCATTGCAGACACTTTAGTCGCGTTCAGCTTCGACGCTCGGAATTTTCCTAAAAACAACTATTGGATATACAGGAGTGATAGGCATGAGAGAGAGAGACAGACAGACGCATTGTTGAAGTGAAGCACAGGCACTTAAGTTGTTTGATGCGCTGTAAGTGTGTAAGTGTTTAAGTGAAGCACTGGGGGCTAAAGCTGTTTTTTGATGTGTATAAATTGCACCTCTTTGATGTGGCTGCTGGTGTTTGAATCCCGTTTGATAAGCTTGTCAGTGGCCTCATCTGCAGTAATTACTGTCAGTTCTCGCATCCCTGTAGATGAATAGACTTCGCAGACTCTGCCACAGAAATGTCGCTCGCGAAAAGAACGTCATTACGTTTATCAACGAATCAATTAATCCGCCGTTTAATTTATGAAAGACATTTGCTAATGTTAATTCCCTTGGAATCAAAGTAGGTACTTGGCTTTCCAACAAGCTTTTATTTGACTGCCGTGCATCTGAAATTCAAAAGCAAACTCTGCTCGAAAAAGATGCATTGGCGTTGGTCAAAAATGCAGAAAAAAGGTCTAGATAGGGATTGCTGGTGCATTGGTTTGATGAATTGTTTCTGTCAGCCACAGTAGGATGCATTTTGTTGCCATAGCAAGGACTTAAATGGTGTCTAAGTGCATTCAAAACAGTTATTATTGTTTTGACACAATCTGCTCACCCTGATGGATGCTGCGCTGATTTGATCCAAAGTCCTGTCGCTGGTAATTTAAACACATATTAGGTCAATTACATACAGTCGCATGAAACGCTAAACGTTTTATCCATTAGCATAAAATAGCCCGCATCTCTTTCAGGAACAACTTGAGCATGCTAATGCTGTTTAAAATGCAAATGTCTCAAATTTGCTGCCATTTGAGGTATTGCAATTATCATTTGGCATCTCGATGGGTAACGTATACCCGAGCCGTCGGATCATTTAATGCCATTACAATATGCATCTTTGCTAATCGTTTGCTTTTAACAATGAAAACAGTCATCTGAACTCGTGCGCAGTGGAAATGTACTAAGTAAAGACAACTACATTTGCAACTGCAAGAAGCTAAATATAACGCATGCATGATTTGAGTCTTTTATATGTTTTTGGTTGCTCACCAAACCTCCATTTATTTGATCGACGATTTATTTGGGTCACTTTATTTTAATGTACAGTTCATGCTGTTAACAAACCATTGATTGAGGCTTTTAGCTCAATAAACTATTAATTAGTTGCTTGAGTCAGTAGTTTTAGGTATTGGGTCGATTAGGGATGTACAATAAGATCATACTTTATCATTATTAATAAACAGTTAATATCTTAATGATATGCAGGTAATAATAATTATACTGTATGTTCAATTAGTCATGACAACACATGTTTTAGTTCATTGTAACTTGTTAAACTAAGTTAGTCATGTTCTAACTTAATTTTATGAGTTAGTCAAGCTGTTTTAAGTCAGTTTAACATAATGTAAATTCGATTGACTCAGAAGGTTAATTTGATTCAGCTTAAAAATTTAAGGCAACCAGGATTTTTTTCCAGTGTATTTAATAGTGTTAATTGTTACAAACTAAAGTGTCACACTTATTCCAAGAAATTCTTTACCATCAACTTTTTTATGCATTCATGTATCCTTGCCTGCATAAAAATATAGATTACTTAACTCTTGTGCACTGTTCAAATTTACCCTTTTGTAATGTTAGGGATGAAAACATCGACTGAATTAAACTGCTGTAAGAGTGCATCAGATCAATATTTTTTTCTTTTTTGCATAAATTAACCTCAGTCGATTTATGCAAAAACTACTATAAAAGTAGTAGTTTTTATACTTTTATAAAAACTTTTATACTGCTACTACTTCAAAACTACTAATTTGCTTAGAAAATTACAAGATTTTAACTCTTTAATTGTCAAATTCATAAATGATGACGCACACAAAATGACTTATTTTATTTTCAATATAAAAAGTAATAGTTTTTTTATTAGTCTTGGATATGTGAACGATTAGTAACAACATTGGCTTTGATGCATTGTTAGATTTTTATTTTTTTCT
Source organism: Danio aesculapii (assembly GCF_903798145.1). Lineage (NCBI taxonomy): Eukaryota > Metazoa > Chordata > Actinopteri > Cypriniformes > Danionidae > Danio > Danio aesculapii. The sequence goes on along the minus strand of NC_079435.1, from coordinate 51,951,589 downwards.
CCCTAATTTACTGTTGGTGGCTATTTTTGCCCCATTGACTTCCATTATAACCACATTTGATGGTGCATACATACACAGTCTTTGTTTTTGTTTACTCCATGTAGTTCTGAGAACTGAGATGCATATATTAATTTTCTCAGACACATCAAGGTAAGTGTGCAAAGGTCACTCACACATCAACAGACACTCATACACACTTTAATTTGCTGTTATGCTCCATATAAAATCAAGAAATTAAGTTTTTTTTGCACAGGCGTATCTAAAGGGTTAATGGTGCCAACTGATGATCAACAGTAAAAATTACAAATTTGACCTCTTCCCAACAGGGAAAACCACAAACAATCAAAAATGCAGGATTATATGGTGTCATGGTTTTGTAATCGAAAAATGTGATTATAATGGAAGTCAATGGGGAAAAAACAGCCATCAACAGAGAATTAGGTAGAATTTTTTTTTAAATAAACAAAAAACAATGCATCAAAGCCAATGATGTTTCACATGTCCAAGTCCACAACTACTTTTTATATTGAAAATTAGTTTAGATTTTCACCAAATCAGTTACATCCTTTATGAATTTGGCAACGAAAGAGTTAAAATCATGTTATTTTCTAAGCAGTTAAGTAGTTTTGACCAGGAGTGAGGTTGATAACAGATTTATGCAAAAAAAATCGGATGCATTTTTTACAGCAGTTTAACTTAGTGCACCATTGCACCATTTAAGTCCCATTTAAGTTTAACACTTAGTATGTTTTCATCTCTAACACTAACATAAAAAGGGTAGTAAACTTGAGTGTATTCTTGAATTTTTAAAAAGTTCTTAAAACATGTGTCAAAATAAGATTTGTCACCAAAAATCATTCTGTTAGCTGAAACACAGAAAAACTTATGGCCAAATAAAGACTCAAAATCCCCCCAGAGTGGATGAAAACATCCACAACAGTACATAAGGGTTAATAACAACCACATTTAAATGACTGGATATTGAAATTACTGTATTATATTTATTTTAAAAAAATGTGTGCACATGAGTGTCAACACATCTAAGCGTCTGCATCAAACTCAATTTACATTAGTAAAGAATAGTTAAAGAGTATTAAATAAAAATGTCTAATTTTAATGTTTCACATAACATTTGTAAAACTAAACTATCAAAATATGGATGAAATGTGCCATCATCCTTTAGCAATACAGATATTTATGTACAAATGAAACAACATCTTAACTTTGAACCGTACTTATTAAAACATAATATAATTAGTTATCGTGCTACATTTTATTACACTTTAAATGATTCAAAATGTCTTTCTGACAAACTGGTTTGAAGGATAGTGGCAAAGTACAACCATTTTAAATGACAAATAATTAGTATTTTGGAGCTGCACTGTGATCCTTAAATAGAGTCTTTTAACAAAGTCATTAAATGATTCCTATGGCTCGAAATATTCCTGACAAGATGTTCTACTACTGCTGGACTGAATGGCATTTTTGTGGGTGTCTTCTGTAAATCACAGTCAAAACTTATGACAGTTATAGTTATACAATTAAATAGGACACTTAGTATAAAAAAATACAAATAAAGCTGCTTTCATGCTTTAAGACCCTTTCGACCCCTCACAGACTAATTATGCGGTAAACATAATTTAAAAATTAAGATTGTCGTTTGCTTTGGTTATCTGAAATGTCAGTGAACATGATTAAATGTGAATGTGTGGCTTTGTGCGGCTCATATGTCCTCTACTGATAGACAGTGGCAGTTATTGATTTCAGTGCACAGGAGGTGAACTCATTGAGATCTCAATCATAAAACACATTTCAGATCAGATTATGACAATACTGCTGATATTGCATCGGCTGCTCTAGCTGCTTAAAACAATGACCGATGTTATGCTCATATTTGTCTCTGTTTCTACTCTGACATTAAATTATATATTTTTAATGTATACTGGGATAACTACAATACAAAAATTTTGTTGACTATCTATGTTTTAGGTACAACAAATAATAACTTCTATAAAAATAAATAATGACTTCTAGTTGATCATTTGGTATCAGAAGTGGTTTATATGAAAGGCAAAGGCCTCTAGATCACGATTTTTAAAATACTTTTATTATATTTTACTAAAATAAAAAATGATCATGCCTTGATTTTTAATGATTTAATTAGGACAGTAAGGTCTGACTTTGCTTAGACAAAAGTCTTGTCACTTAACAGAAATAATGTACAGTATAGAATATAAAGTCATGGTGCAGTAGAGAAATAATTAACATTGCGTATGACTCCCATAAGCTTGGAGGACTGCATCCATACATCTCTGCAATGACTCAAATAACTTATTAATAAAGTCATCTGGAATGGCAAAGAAAGCGTTCTTGCAGGACTCCCAGAGTTCAAGATTCTTTGGATTCATCTTCAAAGCCTCCTCCTTCATCTTACCCCAGCCATGCTCAATAATGTTCATCTCTGGTGACTGGGCTGGCCAATCCTGTAGCACCTTCTTTGCTTTCAGGAACTTTGATGTGGAGGCTGAAGTATGAGAAGGAGCGCTATCCTGCTGAGGAATTCCAGAAAATGTCTTGTTATTTCAGGCTGTTGATGTTGCCAAACCATGACTGTTCCTTCACCAAACTTGACTGATTTCTATAAAATCTTGGGTCCATGCGGGTTCTAATAGGTTTTTTGCAGTATTTGTGATGATTAGGTTGCAGTTCAACAGATGATTCATTCGAAAAATTTCACTTCTGACACTTTTCCAAATCATCAACTAGAAGTCAAGTTATTATATTTTGCTCTTACAACTGATTGATGACAAGACTTTTGTCAGGTAGTGTGTGTGTGTGTGTGTGTGTGTGTGTGTGTGTGTGTGTGTGTGTGTGTATGTATGTATATATATATATATATATATATATATATATATATATATATATATATATATATATATATATATATATAATTAGAAGTGTTGATTAGTAACAGAAAAAAGTAATCTATTTAATTTATTATTGTTATTTTTATAACACTGGTTTAAGTAAAAAATTCACACTATAAACAACTGGCATATTACCTGCCAATTATTACGATATGAACTATTTATTAGAACTTCTAAAGAATGATCTTATACTACATCCCTAATCCTACCCCATACCTAAATCCAACTACTACCTTATTAACTATTAATAAGCAGTTATATAATAGTTTATTGAGCTAAAAGTCTGAGTTAATGGCTTGTTAATTACAAGAATTATACATTAAAATAAAGTGTGACCCTGTTATTTGACATATTATTCATGATTTAAAAATGTCTATATTGAAAATCATTAAAAGGATAGTTCTAAAAGAATATTCTGCATGATTTATGTTTATGTAAAACATATAATTTCTTTTTAAGAAAATTGTTCAGTAAATATTTGTAAACAATACTAATTCATGTTCAATTTCTGGAACAAATAACTTGTAAAAATGGGGAGAAAATAATGAGGATAGGGCGTGTAATAATTCTATTTGGAATCTTATGAAATTCATTCATTCATTCATTTTCTTTTTGGCTTAGTCCCTTTATTATCAGGGGTCGCCACAGCAGAATGAACCGCCAACTTTTCTAGCATATGTTTCACACAGCGGATGCCCCTCGAGCTGCAACCCATCACTGGGAAACATCCATACACACTCATTCACACACATATACTATGGACAATTTAGTTAATCCAATTCACCCAAAAACAGAGGTTCGAACCAGCGACCTTCTATCTGTGAGGCATTTATGCTACCTACTGCGCCACCATGACACCCATCTAATGAAATTAACGTTATAAAACTTATTTTAATATAAGTTATAGAAAGATATCTTTAAAGCAATAATGCCATATAATCCTAATAAAAATGTTATTTTGGGGGTAATTACGCAACCACATTGTGTTTTTGATCAACTGACACCCCTGGTAAAAACTTCCACTTTATTTTAGACTATCTTGTACTGACATTAAATTCAGCAAACCATAAAATCTCATCTAAAGTCTAGTATAATATTCAGAAAAACCTAATATTGATCCATGCATAAGCACGCACTCATAAACACACAACTGGGACACTTCAGATCAAATGAGCTCCAGTGATCCATCATACTTACCACCGCTGTCAATCAATCATCCCGAGTGACAGCTGCGAGCTTCCTCTGTTCCCGGGTTTAAAGTCGAGTGTCAGACTGAATATGAGTCACTGTAATGGAAAGAGAACAGAAAGATATAGTGAATCTAACAGCATCTCCCTCCAATCTCCCTTTCCATCTGACTTTACATTCAGCTGACCTTGACAAAGCTCTCTCTGTAAAGTGGGAATAGATTGCTGGTATCCAGGCCAATCGGCAGGGGGCTAAACACCCCTGCGCCCTCGAAAAAAAAAAATTCCTGTTTAGCTTCCGATTACAGCGATTCTTGCGTTTTATTCGTAAAGACTCGGTGCACTGGCAAAACCAAACGGCGGCCTGGATAACTACCCATTATCCTGCAGTCCCGCTTCACCGGCTCGGCCAATAAAACCCCAATCTCGCCCTAAAGAGTGGATGTGTGTGCGTCGCTCCTGCTATAGGCTTTGCATTGCAATTCTCCAGTTTGTCTGCGAGTGTCTTTGGGTATAATAATGTAATTGATGTGAGGAAAATTGTGTGTGCAATCTAAATGATTGTGGACGGCGGATATAATAGCAATATGATGGCCGCCTTTCGCTGACTGCTGAGCCAAATAATACTGTCACAGTGTCATGTTAGCCCTGGGTAAAATGGGACTCATAAGAGACAGCAATTTCCTTCCACTCTCCTCCAATGTCGCTATAAAATCAATTAACCATCACGACTGACCTTTCTCTCTCTATAAGCTTTTAGATCATCACTCGCACAATGTACAGCTGACATTTATATATATAAAAAGAGAGGGTGAGTAAATAAAGAGATAAAACAGAGACAAATACAGCATGTTGTATTTCAGCGGCAAAACCTTTGTCTGATTCTCGAACCTGCAACTCAGTTTAACCAGGCGCTAAATGCGCAAACACACCCACCTTTTTATGCAAATTGGGCTCATTATAGATTGCAATTAAAATGATGGTTTTATCGCCAGCTTTTCACAGAATGAAAGCGATCAGACCTGATAGGCAAAATCAAGAATTACAATGAGCGAATTGCAACTTTTGTAAGCCACATTTGCATAATTCCCTGATTTCCTTCATTTAGCAACTCTGGATTTAAAAAACACTGCAGAGTACATGTGCAAATATGAAAGTAAATAATCAGCAGAGCAATTAATTTACTCTCAACCTCTGTGGTATAATTTCGTTTGGTCCTCTTAACCATGAATAACTTCATTAGTTTCTCATTATGACGATAAAATATTACACAATAAGTGGTAGTACCAGGTAATTGCCAATATACAGTAGATCCAAGTGCCTAAATAAATACTACTTGTGGCTGACTACACAACCACCTCTTCAAAAGTGGTCATATTGTGTTTGTCATTCATTCATTTTCCTTCAGTTTAGTCACTTATTTATCAGGGGTCGTCACAGAGTAACTGTTAATTTTGGCAGCCAATTTTAAGTTTTAGTCTTCTGATTAAAATTCCATTTTAATTTTAGTCATATTTTAGTCTTCTGGATCATTTTAGTTTAGTTTTAGTAGACTAAATTTCATAAGATTTTATGAAGTATCTGATCGCTTTCATTCTGTGAAATCGCATCCCATGTCTGCTGTGGATCAGTTACTTTTCAAATGTGAAAATTACACCAAAATCACACACCTAAATTAATTCGGATTGGAGATTTTCCAAAAAACGTCCCTCAATCACATACTCGTCTCATTTTTATTGGTCAAAATGTCAGTATATTTTTATTATAGTTGTTGTCATCATCATCACTTAATATTTTATTTAGTTTTCGTCGGTAGGAACTTGTTTGTCATGAAAATGATGGCGAAAAATTTTCGTCAATGAAATTAACGCTGCAGTGGAATGAACCGCCAATTTAATTTATTCAATTCACCTATAGCGCCAGCCTTCGGACTGTGGGGCAAAACCGGAGCACCCAGAGGAAACCCACACGAACATAGGGACAACATGCAAACTCTACAAAGAAATGCCAACTGGCGCAACTGGGACTTGAACCAGCGACCTTCTTGCTGTGAGGCCACAGTGATGACCACTAACCCACCTGTGTGTTTTTGTTAGACTTTCAAATTCCTAATATTGCTAATTCAGCATAATAAAATCATTTGATTAGATTATGGTTTATATTATTTTTGTGTGTGTCTCTGTGTTGTGATATGTGTATTTACTTTATTTTTATGTAACACTGTCCTATGCTGTCCTATGTCTTAATCAGGACTCCCTGGTAGAAGGGACATAAGACTTTCCTGGTTAAATAGGTAAGGAAATGAATGAATGAATGAATGAATGAATGAATGAATGAATGAATGAATAAATAAATAAATAAATAAATAAATAAATAAATAAATAAAATAAGGAAATAAGTTACAAAGCACAAAGTCACTCCAAAAGAAATGACTCTTTTTATTAGTAATTAGACATGGGCCGGTATAAGATTCTGATGGTATGATAAACTTGGATAAAAATATCACGGTTTCACAGTATCATGGTATTGTGCTTACTGCTCCAAAATAAGTTATTTTAAATGTCTGGTTAGAAAACAACAGCAACTTTCCCCCCCATTAAACACAATATATTTTATTTTAAGAAACATTACAACTACTTTTTGACTTCCACTTATTTCCATTATTTCCATTATTTACTGCATGATAAATAATGATCTGAGCAATTCAACTCCATACAAATGTCAATCTTGCCAAAATAGTGAAACCATTTCTGCAGTTTTTGTGTAAGCAAGTATTTGACAGTAATTTAAATATACTCAAAAATCTCTCTGTCAATGTTTTCAAACAATTATATTTGATTTATCAAAATCACACAAGTGGCATTTTCACATCAGTCTCATCCATAACGGAGAGGTGTCACATTTATTATGAAGCTTTTACCTCATAAATGCAAAAATGTCAAATAAAATCAATCATTTTTGGTCTATAGTGAGGCAACTTCTAAATCTTTTTGATCAGCATCGTTTCTTTTGGGTTGTGCAGTTTAATTCACAGAATTTTTACAAAGTATGTTGTTTACTGCAAACTCGCTAACGTCACATCCATAACGCATGTTTATTTTAAAATATAAAGTTTAAAATATAGTTTAAAATATAAAAAATGTTTACAGATTGATATTTTTCTGATCCCATTACTCTGTGGCTAAAGTATTTTGAGCTGAACCTTCACCAGCAATTTCTCATGGGCATGAATAATAAAATATGAAACCAACACTTAACATGATACATTTCTGACTTTTCAAAGCAGTCTAAACACAATCAAATTCAAAGTTCTTGGTAAGAAAAGAACAAATTATTAAGACACGATGATAGGAAAGGCCTCATTTCACGATTAAAAGTGATTTGAATAGGAAAAATGCCCAACCCTATTTTTAATGGAGTTGAGTCACAGAAAGCTCATCAGATGCACAGTAATCCCATGTTGACTGCCGCTGTTTTCTCTGTCACACATAATTATTGAAGATAATACAAAAGAAATTAATGCTCTCTAATGATGACTTCCCATCTGTTGCATCACAGTATGTTAGGAATAGGTGCAAATTGAGAGATCATGCCGCAAACCCACTGCTAAGCTAATCATGTGTTTATTGTATAGCGCTTATGTAAATTCATTACATTCTCTTCAATGATGTTCGATTATTGAACTTCACATTTTTAAAATCTTCAAAAAGTCCACATGAACTGGAAACTGCGACAGCTTTTTTCCGTATTGTGACCCAGTTCCTACAAAAATGCAATATTAAATGAGAAAAAAGTGGGCGTGGCTTGTTTTTTCTACTGCGAGCTGATTGGATGTAGTAAAGTAGGCTTTTCGGGAAAAGGGTTTTAGAAGTGTTATTACAACCTAACAGACTCCTCCTCACCATTTCGGTTTGTTTTCAAAACGGACAGATGGAGGGATGGTGTTAAATATGTTAGCCACGCCCAATACCTAAGATGGATGTGACATGCGCAAATAAATTAGCGCACATAATTAGACGCGTGAACATTTCGAATTTACTCGCTTCATTCGCGCATCAAACTCACTTCACAATAGATGCAGATTCGCATCATGGGCGGGGCTTCTGTCTGCCTGGTGACTCTAGCTTCATTGCTAAATGGCTAACATGGATTTTATTTGGTCTGAGTCCACTAGATCCATTCAGAGGTGCATCAGCGGAGTGAGTTCATAAACTCCTCCAGAAACTGTACCTGGATAATGGAGGCCTTTAGCAGTTACTTCAGACTGAACCGAGTCCAATTTGATGAGCTGTTGTCCGGTGTCGGCTAGAGGATTTCCCCTTGGGACACCAACAACAGGCATAACGTCATAATCACGCTCCTATAAGAGCAAGCTCCTGATTGGTTAATGCAGCGCAATGTCTGCTAAAGTTTTTTTTTTTAAGTTTTCCATGTCTACAGATTCAGTCAAACGTGCAAAACGCTCAATACACGCCGCTTCATTTAAGTGAATCGTGTCGTTTGCGCAGCCTCATTCGCGTGAATCACACCACAGGATGTCTATTCGCATCTTTGCATTGACTTAAAATGTAAATCACTTGCGCATGATGCTTCATCCATGTCTGGTGTAAATGCACGATAAGAATTTAACTGAAAAATAACAGGAAGTGCATTTTTTGACAAGAACAATGTGAGCTAACAAATTCATATAGTTAGATTTGATTTCATTTTTACTTTAAATATTAGTGCTGGCTAAAGTAATGGAATCCTACAGGTAACTGTTCAACAAGGTTCAAATGGTATTTTATCATATTTTATAAAGCTGTGCCATTTAAGACATTAAAAGAAATACAGTATATTGATAATGACCTTAATGAACATAATGAACTGCACAATAATAAATAAATATAAAAGTACATTAAATATCAAGTAAATCATTGGTAGAATATTACTTTATTTAAATTAAAATATTTTAACTTGATCCTGTGAAAGAATTGTTGAAGTTCCAAATTATGTTTTGTTAAATTTTATAAAGCTGTACTACTTAAGTAAACATGATCCCAAACCATCTAACAATAAATACATTTCCAATATTAGTTGCAACCTGATATATTGATATATTCGTTCAGTGGATTCCCACACTCCTGAACGTTAAATCAGTGTGACAGACACCATCTGAAAGACATATGTCTGAGTGCGAGCATACACAGCAGTTTCACATGCTGGATGTGGGACACAGAGATTTGTATGGTCACAAAGAAAACAGGTGAGAGTCTCCAAAAGTGATAATTCCCATGTACCTCCTTGACCCGGGAAATGATCGCCCTGCTGAGTGTGTGTGTTTGGTGTGGAATATGAGAAATTCAGCTCAAAATACTGACAAATCATTCAACTTTAGCCAAATCTAAGCTGCCAAACTAGTCTCTTCAGTTACACAGTTTATCAAAGATCTCAATTTTACTGATTCTTTCAGATTCTCAGTTTGTGTTAGTGTGTCCCAGTTTTGCTTTATACTGTGATTTTTACCAAGGAAATACTATGTTTTTTGGACAGGTTTCGTGCAAAATCAAATTTTGGTACATACACAGAAGAGATCAAAACAATTAAGTAATTTTAAACACTTGATTTTGTTCATGAGTAATGTAATCTTCACCATTCAGAATTTGAAGAAATTTTAGTCAGGCTGTATAACGCAATCAGTACAATTAGATTTACAAAACAACCAAAGTACTTTCTTTTACTTTGTGGAGAACACTTGATCCACAGGACATCACTAGTCTCTCACACTGCTCTGCAGTGATCTTGTTCACTCTTCTTCATACTCTTACACTTCAATGACTGCAGTGTTTCTTTAGTCATAACTTTGTTGGCAAAGACTTTCCACAGATTTTCAATCAGGTGAGGATCAGGACTCTGGGCTGCCATTTCATCATCTTAACGTTTCAGCTTTAAGCAACTGCTTTACCTGTTTTGCTTTGTGATGAGGCTCATTGTCTTGCATGAAAATTGCTGTCTGACTGAGAGACGAATGCAGGAAAGCAACCACATGTTGCCAAAAAGTGCTTCTGATGAACATTTGCATTCATTTTGCCATCTTACTTTAAATGAGCCCCAACTCTTGCACCAGAAAACATCCCTAAAACAGTGTTTCTTAATTCAGGTCTTCGGACAACCCCCACCCCCCACCCCTGTCCCCCATCCTGCACATTTTGTATATTTTCCTTACTTAACACACCTGATTCAGATCATCAATTTGTGAACAGAGAGATCCATGAACTGATCCATGAGATATACAAAATATGCAGGATGGGGGACCCAAGGTCAGAAATTGAGAACCACTGCCCGAAACGATGGTACTCCCTCCGTTACCTTTACTGACGTCTTTACAGTCTTTTCCCATTTTGAGAACAAACTTAATGATTCCTGTCAGACCCAATAACTTAATCTGCTTTCATCACTAAAGTGAACTTTCCACCAGTTCTCTGTCCTTCAATTGTCCTATACATTGGTGTACTGGCACACCACTAAGTTATAGGCACTATTAAGAAATATTGAAGATTATTTATATATATTTTTTTTCTGCTGGTGAAATAAAGGTTGTCTTGGCATTCAGGCAGATACATAGCAATCATTTGTTTTGATCGTTCAACATTCTCCTCAGCGACGGTTAGTCTAGCCTTTGGATTCTTTCTGTTGATGAGAAATTTGGTCACATCAGGACTTTCAGACCAAAATCTTTTAAAGTCTTAAGATCTTTTATTTCACTAAGTTGATGTACTTTCAAGTGGAATGCTATATTGAGTAGTGCATCATATTGTGTAACAATATTGTGACCAAAGCCATCAAACTGACATCAACAGAGCCCACAACTTAGAACATAGAAACAAATGATCAGACTTTGATTCAAGATTACCAAAACAAATCTTTTTTTAGGGGATTAATTTGCACAGATTAATTGTTCACCAAAAGAATAGTAATGTGTGCTAGCACATTACCAAATATAAACATTGTAAATTTAGATTTAACATGGACTTTAAATAATTTCGCACTTCAAATGGTGAGAAATTACATGTCGAAATACAGATCCCTATCCTGTTCAGTGCTAAACTGGTCAGACTTTATGGGGGTCTTTAATGTGTTTGTGACATTAAAAAGATAAAAATATTTAAAAATAATAATAATAAAATAATCAAAGGTTTGGAACAACCTCTGCCAACTTCTGTTGCTGTGGCTGAAATGTTTACCCCTGTGATCTTCATTTGGACCTTATTAACCACCAAGTACAGATTAACACCAATAACTGGGAGTATCTGAAAAAGTTCTCCAATTTTTATCAGCGCACTTTTTTTAAATATACTTTAGAAGACCATGGTATATGAATATGGTAATCATCCATTATATTAGCATCCCTGCCCCAACTGGTCCATCCATTTATACATCCACAGATCTACCCATTGATCAATCCATCACTTTGGCCAATTTACTTTGAACGTTTTCAGTATACTCAACGCTACATAGAAATAGAAATGATTAGAAATGCACTTCATTCTTAACGTGCCGACTGCTGTATTCTTCAAAATTAATGAATTTGGCTTCAGTAAATTGAGTGTTCAGCTTAAAATTGACTTGAAGCTGAGGTAATTATGAGTGAAGAAAAGACAAAATGAGCAAGTCTGGGCATGTTCCACAGGTTAAAATGCATAACATCATACTTCCATTAACATCTCCATGCTGGTGCAACATCTTTGAATGAGGAGCACATATTCCAAATTTTTACTACATAATTGTCTCTTTATGAAGCTAAAAAGAGAATAAATTAGTTCTTTTATCAGAAAATTTGGTTTGGAGCAATGGGTCACATTAGCAGAGATATTAAGAATGGAGATAAAAAGTGTCAAGGACAAGACAAGGAGTTCTTGACCTGTGAACACTAAAGAAACACATCACGTTGATCTCTTTATAGGTTTAGACAACTATAGACCTATATACGAACACAATTCAATGGCGATAAGAACTAACCATACAATAACAAGTGCAAACAGTAGAAGCTTTGAAATTAATTAAACACCTTAAACATTAAAAGGGCATATTAAGACTCGTGTATGATGATTTCTGCCAGTTAAACTAATTACAACAATAGTCATAACAAATGTTTCTCGAGCTGCAAATCAGGATATTAGAATGATTTCTGATGGATTATGTGGTGGTCAGAGTTGGGTGTAATGCATTATTGTATTCTAATTACATTTTTGGGGAACGCAGTAAAGTAACGAATTACATTTTGAATTGGTGTAATTTGATTAAAGTTACTAAAGTCAATGTAATTGCGTTACTTACGTTACAAATATGGTTTTTAGAAGAAAAAAATTCTTTTAAATCACGTTTTCCAGTTAATAATCATGCACTTTTAAATTGCTGGAGAACGTGAGCTGAAATGGCTGCTGGTGAGAGTGGCTGCTTCTTAAAGTGAAAATACAGACATTAATTTTATTGAATGTAAAAACTAAAATATTGCTGTGAAATGCAGTCTACATCCAGTCTCTTAATAACTTTTGACTGCTTTTAACTCGACCAGCAACTTGTTCACGCACTTGAACAGAAAGCATTCTATGACAACACTCGTTGCGAGGAGGACACCAGCTCCCAAAAACATGGCCATCTAACTCAGTCTAAACAGCCTAAATTGGATTTTAGTGCAGGATCGGGAGTGAAGGTATCTTCTGAATGTGAAGAGAAGCGTAGCTGCTTATGGGACCATTCACATATTGTGTCTTTTGCGTGTGCAAGTTTGCTATTTCCAATCAAGGCGCGTGACTTGCGCGTGTATATTCGGAGCACATATTGCATGCTCACTTTTCAAGGCGCACAAGTTGAAAACTGCGAGTCATGTGACAAGAACTGACCAATCAGCTTCATACTTTGTAATGAAGTATACATATTTCAGTAATTACCTCAGACAAACAAAGAACACCCAAACACTGCAGTGCTTTTGCATGATTGTCATTGGTTACAGGTATCAAGTTTTCTTCATGTCTTTTGTGTTAAAAAAAAAGGCAAACAGGTTTGGGACAAGCGAATGATGAGAGTTTTTTTAATCTTTTGAATATGTCCAGCCGCTGTGATCAACCCATTGTAATGCTTTTTATAGGTATATTTTATATCTTTTAAAGGTAACTTTGAAGTAAAGTAATTAGTAATCTGATTACTTTTTACATGAAGCAATTAGTAATGTAATCAAATTACAATTTTCCAGTAGTTGTCAAAGTAGTTAAAGTAACTTACCTAACACTGGTGATGGTGAAGACTGAAGCAATGTTGCTGAATTTTTTGTTGCTGAAAGGTTCTTTAAAAAGAGACAATTAAAGAGATTATTAGGTTTGGATTTAAGTAAAACAATAATACTTTATTCTATAACGGTCTGATAACATTTCTACATTTTTAGATCAAAATACTCCTTTTAGAGGACTCTTTCCTTCAAAAATGACTATTTGTATTTAAAAATTATAAAAATTATTCTACTAAATACTGATTTCATAATTACTCTATTGTTAACTATTTCTTTATAAGTTAAAACATTTGAATCGTGTTGCCTAAAAATAAATATAAATATTTTTTTGTTATTTTATGCATAAAATGCTATAAATCCCAACATTTTATTTTCAATTTGGAAGAAATGTGATTAGAAGTTTACAGAATAAAACAAATTTTCCTATCTCCTATCTAGAAAAGAAGTGCACACTCACTAATCAGACTTTCCCACGCTCTACACAGGGTGAAGATGGGGGTTTCTGTGACCAATTGATCTCCACCCTGTCCAACAAATCCAGCCCTGATCACCTGAAAACAGGAAACAGGTGGCATCAGGGGTTATGTCTACACTACTTTTCACAGCCTCCTGGTGAGGATCACCGTTACACACACACAATGCTCGTGCATACACACACACAAATGCATATGTGCGCATAAAAACACAAATATACACACATAAACATGCGCGCACACACACACCTACACACAGGCATGCATGCATGCACACACAAACAAATGCACACACACACACAAGCTGCCTGGCTTCATGCCGATATTTACGAGAGGCCCTGTAGTTTGAAGTAAACACATGGTGACGAAAGTAAACACATGCTCTCTCTATCAGTCACACAGAAGACGACAACAACAACAAAAAAACATCAAGCTCTCAGAGAACGACAGCATGGAGAACTGTAAACTGCCTTTAGAAACACAAATCACCACAGCACTGTCATTCTTAAATGCGTAATGTAATTCTTGATGTTGACTTAGACACAGGTACTGGTAATGTACTGACAATGAATTTTAAGCAGCTTTTATGAAGGAAAAAGACAAATGAAAATAAAAAATGATAATAATATGATGGAACACAATATGTAGTGTTCTCTAAATGTAAATATATAGGGATTACACAATAATTGTATTAAATAAACCAGTGTCTGTTTTTTTTAAGTCTGAATAACTATGTTCCTTCTGATCATATTAAAGTGTTGTATTTTTTGTCTAGTTTTCCACTGAAAGCATCTAAAGATTCTTAAATCAAGACACATTTACTTGTGAAGGAATGATTAGGATTAAAACTAGAAATAAAATCAGGCAACAGCTTCAGAAAACAAGTTTCTTTTTATTCTTTTTTTTTTTTTCTTTTTCGAAATACTAAATTAATTTTCTTCAGCTTCAAATTTGACATTTCATGCTGTAATGAAGCACTTTAAATATTGAAAGGGCAGATGAAGACTTTTTTTTAAGAGCTGCAGAAAGCCTGATAAATGCTGTAGGATGATTTCTGCCAGTAAAATGTATTTCAACAATATAGTAATAAGAAATGTTTCTTGAGCTGCAGGTCAGGATATTAAAATGATTTCTTATGGATCATGTGACAGTGAAGACTGGAGTAATGTCAGCTTAACCAAAACAGTAAAAGGTTCTTTAAAATAGTCATATTTCACAATACTGTTGTACTGCATTTACAGTTTTTTACAGACGCTAGGACACAAGTCTCAATACTTAGGTCATTTTTGCAAAACTCTTCACACAGTGAGCACAACAGAAGTCTATGTGGGCTAAACTGAGGATCAATTGTCATTGTTTTGGCACAAAATGCATTCAATGACTACATCTCTCAAATTTCATGAATTCTTTTCTCACTCAGACACCACAACTGCCAAAAATCTTTGTACGTACAGGACATTTTGCACGTGCAGTACATGCTGTGTTCAAAACTGCTAAACTTATGTTCAAAACAATAACATCATGCAAAACTGAATAAGACAGCAAAATTCAACAGCAATATTTTATTGAAACATATTTCAAATCTAAAGATGCAGTTTAACCAGCCAGATTAGCATTACTATTGTATCTGTATCAGTGGGTGTGTATACAAATTCTTGTACTATCTTCTTTGTGAAGCTGCTTTAACACAATCTACATTGTAAAAGCGCTATACCAATAGAGGTGAATTGAACTGAATTGAACTGAATACAAACCCAACAGATCACTCAGATCTTTAGGATCATATAAACTAGAAGTTCCAAGAGTTCAGTCAAAGCAGGGTGAATCGGCTTTCAGCAACTACGCCCCTCGCTGCTGGAATCAGCTTCCAGAAATGATCAGATGTGCTCCAACATTAGGCACATTCAAATCAAGACTGAGAACACATCTGTTCAGCATGTGCCTTTACTGAATGAGCACTGTGCTACATCCGACAGATCGCACTATTATGTTTTTCTCTTATTTTTCATTATTTTACAACCTATTTTAACACATTTTTATCTGTTTTTATTATTTGTTTTTATTTTCTTATACTTGTCTCTTTTATTCCTGTTTATGTAAAGCACTTTGAATTGCCACTGTGTGTAAAATATAAATAAACTTGCCTTGCCTTGCCTTGCCTTTAACACTGGATTTAAGACAACAACTGCATACATACAACCATACAACAATCACACAACTGCAATACTTATCAAGACAACAACATAAATTAAAATCCTAAAAACCAAATTAGCCCTACACATATTATTGCAGATCATTCTAAACAACCACTCTATACAATTTAAACAGTGATCCAATTTAAGACGACAACTGCAATTGGGATAAATGACTTTTTGTAAGCATTTCTTCGGGCTCTAGGATTTTTAAACCTGCATCCTGATGGTAACATTTCAAAAGCTGAGTTAAGGGGATGCGTATTATCTTTAAAAATCGATATTGCTGTTTTTTTTTCCATAAAAGAGTCAAATAGAATCTGCAGTGAATGCAGTTTCTGAGTTATCGCATTTGCCTGATTGATAATTTGCGATAATGCCTTCTTTTATTTAGGTGTTGTGTTACCAAACCATGAAACAATATTATATGTGAAAACACTTTCTATTAATGATCTGTATGCCATGTTTAATATTAAAACTTCTCAACTTGCGGAGGAGACTGAGGCGCTGACTTGCCTTATTATAAACAGCCTCTACATTATTAAATTACACCCTTAGCAGATTTTACAGACAGACCTACCAATCTCTATGTAAAACAATGTTTCTGCCATTTTTAAGTTATTTTACCCCCCTTTAATTTGCCTGCCTATATGTCTATAAAACACTAGACTCCATAAATATATCCCTGATATATATATCAGTGGCATTTAAGATTTTGCCTTTTACCTTGATGTATTGTTATCTTCCTACAGAATTTTCTTTAAACAAAATCCAAAATCTGAGTTTGGCAAATTTCTAAAATTATTATAATTTTTTTGTTTTTAATTGGGAACTTTGCAATATTGAGGAGAAGGTTCATGTAAAACCTCACCATTAGTGTCCAAAAAATACATAAATGTAATTAAAAGTAGCAACACTATCAGCGTAATACAAAAAGTCTATTATCAAGACTTATTACTATTTTTGTACACTGCAGGATTTCTGGTCTCATATCTTCTACAAGTTTGAACTGCGGTTCGACAAATATATAGATCAATTTTGTGCTGTGATTTCATATGTGAGCTGTTATCTTTACGGGAGCCATGTCGCAGAGCGCATGAAAGCCAGCTGCCGTCTGAAAAGAATACATTCACAGATACCAGCGGATAAAGTAACAGCAGTAATGTCATCCAATGTAAGCATTCAGTCCATGAGGAGAGAGCATGGCAAACCAATTACGCTGCTCCTGAAGAAAATGTGACAGACAATGCATTGAGCCAAGACTTAATCAATTATTGTTAGCGATGATATAAAAAAGATCAGGAGGAAAGATATTTGTCATGCGTGGCACATTTGCAGTGATTCTTTAGTCACGGTATACAACTAACACAAGCGCTTCGTGACAGCGGCGAACAGGATTGCCCACGTTACAGATGAAACAATTTGGAATGAAATTGTTCATTTTCAAGCTGATTACGCACTGTTGAAATATAAGTGATAACATTCATATGGACAGCAATAACCTCATTACTGCTGAAATCACTGTCAAAAGTGAAATCTTGTAGTTTGTATTAAACAGCAATTTGGTTTGGCAGAAATCAGATTACCGATGTAGTGCAGATCTATAGCTATCTGTAGGACTTGATTAAAAGTCTATATAGTGGGTAAAAATAAACCTAAACTGTTTCTCCATTTCACAACTTGACTCACACCCACTCGTCTCTGCATGCAAGTAAATAGAATGTACATTTAAATATGTAAAATTAACCCTTAAGTGGTTGCAAAACATTTGATACACAGATGTTGTGGTTAGGAGAAAGACTGAAAAGGGAATTAAAGTAGTTATAAATACTTATGTTAAGTATTTTTTTCCCCATATGACGCGTTTAACTTAAATCCTTGAAAGTTTGTAATAGGGCTGCACAATATTGGAAAAAACTGACATTGCGATATGATATTTTTCTACGATATATATTGCGATATTGAGTATAATTTCAAATGAATAGGTCTATTGGGAAATAATTGATAATTTTAGATACAGTTGCAATTGGAATTATTGAACCCCCTGAATTATTAGCCCACCTGTTTATTTTTTTCCCCAATTTCTGTTTAACAGACAGAAGGTTTTTTTTTTTTTCAATGCATTTCTAAACATAATAGTTTTAATAACTCATTTTTAATAACTTATTTGTTTTATCTTTGCCATGATGACAGGACTTTATATTTTACTAGATATTTTTAAAGGGTTAACATTTAAAGGCTTAACTAGGGCAAGTTAACTAGGCAGGTTATGGTTTTTGAGCAAGTTATTGTATAACGATGGTTGACTATCGAAAAATAAAAATAGCTTAAAGGGGCTAATAATTTTGACCCTAAAATGGTTTTAAAAAAAATTAAAAACTGCTTTTATTCTTGCTGATATAAAGCAAATAAGACTTTCTCCAGAAGAAAAAATAATATCAGACATACTGTGAAAATTTCCTTGCTCTGTTAAACATTATTTGGGAAATATTTAAAAAAAGAAAACAAAATTCAAAGAGGGGGCTAATAGTTCTGATTGCAACAGTACATTTGGAAGATTTTATAAAGGAGCAAAAAACATAATAAACCAATCACACACATTAGCTATGTTTCCATCGAAAAATGCTAATTACCTGCGCAAAACTGGATTATTGTATAAAAGATGTGCGAATAAAGCAGCGTTTCCATCCAACAAGTTAAAGTGAACAAAATTGTCACTTCCTAATTAACTGCCGCCAATATCAACAGTAAAAACAGAATTTGCAGCAGTAGGAGAAGCTGCGTGAATCTTTTCTTTATTTAATAAATGACTTGCATCTCAGAAGGCAATCCTGACACGCAGTGAACACGCAGTGAACACGCGGTGGCGTTTGAAGGCATAAGACACTGAGCACAGACGCTCTTGATTCTGGAGGTCATTAATAATATAATAACATTAATTCTGAGATGGTTAAGGCATTTTAGAATGACCAAAACATGATTTCAGACATTTTTCAATGTGCTCAGCCTGCTGGTTTATGAATTCGCACATTTTTATGTGCAATATAACAATATTTTATGTGCTTACAACAAAATCACATGACCTTTTTAATGCGCATGAACAAACAATATTTTGCAAGATATTTCTAGTCAAGACACTAGTATTCAGCTTAAAGTGCAATTTAAAGGCTAAACTAGGATAACTAGGCAAGTGGTTAGTTAAGGAAGTTAGACAAATTATTGTATATTGATAAATTGTTCTGTAGTCAAGGGGCTAATAATATTGACCTTAAAATGAGTTTTAAAAAATTCTAAACTTTTATTCCAGCTGAAATAAAACAAATAAGACTTTCTCCAGAAGATAGAAATGTTAAAGGAAATACTGTGAAAAGTTCCTTGCTCTGTTAAACACCATTTGGGAAATATTTAAAAAAGATAAAACAAAAAAGTGAATTGTTTTGACTTTAACAGTACTTTAGATGATCTTAGCATTATAACTCAAATAGAGATTTGTCTGTTTTAAATGTCAGCTACAATAATCAGTATTTGATTAACGTATTCCTCCATTTCCCCAAATCCTCAGTCTAGATTCTTACTCGGTTTTTATTAATCGAGTCTGATTGATTTTGAGTGATTCTGTTGTTTAAATTCTCTGAATGCGTTTTGGGGTGTGTGAGGTCTGGGGGGTTTTTAGGGGCCGTTCAGGCTTGGCTGGTAAAACACAGTAGCAGGTGAGCTGGGACGATGTGGCGAGGTGGCCCCTAGGCTGAGTGATATCCCAGAGTGCACTGTAAATCTCTGCCTGCCGTTTTACTGCTGCACCGGGCCGACTCGCCGCTAAATCACTGGCTATGGAGCGATGACGGGAAGAATGACTGTTTTCATAACCTCGCTCGGCTGTCAGTGATATGAACACACACATTCCCCCTTTTTCTTCCATGGTGTAAACACACTTTTCCTTTCAAGACTTTCATAAAAACAGTTGAAGGCGAGTTGGAACGGAACAAAAGCTTCAAAGAAATTCGGCTTAAATATGAGACACTCTTTTTGTGATTAATATGGCATTATCATTATCATTATCCTTTTTTAACAGTGCTATAGTAACATGATTGTTTTTGGATCTATAGCATGCACATACTTTGGCTTTTGGGAAAAACGTAATACTTTAAACAGATATAGAGCAAGTACCTTTGAGTGCTATAAAGAACACACACACTGTAAAAAATTACTGGGTACCACAAAATTCCTTCATGTTGTCCCAACACAGTTAACTTAATCGTTTTTTACAAATTTAAGTTGCTTCAACATAAAACAATTAAGTTGTGCCAAAAAAACCTTAATATTTGTGTTATTACAACTCAACTAGTTTGAACAAGCAGGAAAAAGTCATTTTTTTGAGTGTATGAATATGGTAAAGATTCAGAAAACCTACCCACGCTCATTCTGAAAGCATACCTCTAATAACATTCCTGGAGAGTGCCAAATATGTCACAGGGTGTATGTTTTTTTGCAGTCTTTGTTTTTTGCAAATCCACCAGAGGCCGTTGAGTATGCTTTTTCAGATCTCAAATTCTGCCATTCGTGCCTGCTGTTCTCATGTAAATCCACCAGAGGTCGCTGTCAGCTGATTGACCGATCGACTGACCCACTCTCCTCGTTCCCTAAACCAACCCAGGCTCATTCTGAAAACGTAGTCCCGAGGACGTTTCTGGAGACTGCGAATTATGTAGCTGGAGGTACGTATGGCTGCATTTCATTTTTTAAGCGAACGCTGCGGGGCGGTATGACGCTGTTCCTTTTAGTGCTTACCGCTTACCTTCGTGTGGAGGGCTTTCCCACCGCAACCAGTTTGTCCAGTTAGCTCGTCCTGTACGTCGGCGGACTTGAGATGCAGAGAGGAGCTGACCACAACGACGTTGACTGGGTTAGAGTCCGGGGAAGAGCGGTTCCAGAAATCAGGTTTAGACTAAAACAGACTAAAACAGAATCCAAGAAATAAAGTGAACGAGTTCATAACAGGGTGAGAATGTGGTAAAATCCGAAAACGTGGTAAAAATCAGACGAGGGCTTTTCTTTTTCTGGATGGCTTTTGTAAATCGTTGGTTGGGTTTAGGGAAGTAAGCGGGCGGGCGGGTCAATCGGTAAAATTGGCTGGGTTCAGGGAAGGAGGAGGGTCAATCATTCAGCCAGTCGGACAGACAGGCGTTCATTCGACAGCGGCCTCTGGTGGGTTTACGCGAGAACAGCGCGGGCGCGAACAGCACTCGCGGGAGACATTTGAGAAGCGAAAAAGCGCACACAGCGGCCAAAACCAAAAACTGCAAAAATACGTACCTCCCAGGACGTATTTCGCGGTCTCCAGAAACGTCCACGGGACTACGTTTTCAGAATGAGCCTGGGTTGCCCTAAACCCAACCAAAAGTGTTTTCAAAAGCCCCACTTCCCTAAACCCAACTGACAGTTTTAAAAAGCAATTCAGAAAAAGAAAAGCCCTAGCCTAATTTTTACCGTTTTCAGATTTTACCACATTCTCACACTGTTTTTTACTTGTTTATTTAATTTTTTGCCTTTTGTTTATATCTTACCTGCTTTCTGGAACCATTCTTCACCGGACTCAAACCCTGTCATCGTGGTCAACTCCTTTCTGCGTCTCAAGTCCGCCGACGTACATGGCGAGCTACTGGACAAAATAGCAGAAAAGCCACCCATAGGGAGGTAAGCTGGTACGCGCGAAAAAGAACACAGTCATACCACCCCATATAGTTAGTTTTAAAAACAAAATACAGTCATATGTAGCTCTGGCTACATAATTCGTGATCTCCAGAAATGTCTATAGGGCTACGTTTTCAGAATGAGCCTATGTTGGGTAATACTGATACCATCACTGTACCATGGTAATCCTAAAGTACTTTGTCAGGTCATCTCCCTGTTCTCAGACTTTAAATCTGTCAGGTGGTCAGCAGAAGGTGTATTTTGTAACCACTGAAGGGTACATGACACCACTGTCTTTTTGTGGAAACAAGTCTTAACTCAAAAGATTTACATTTATCACCGTTAAAACAGTTCCTTAACCTCATGTCAGCACTTAAACGACACCAAACAACCAAATCCAAGACTGCGCAGAATATGTTTGATCAGGCTGCAAATGTTGGATTGTACGGGATCTAAAAAATGTTGGTACCTGAATTTCTTCAGAGACTCTTACTGTGCTCTGGATCATGAACTCTCTGCAAACAGCTGGTGGCTGTTAATGATTCACCAGACTTTCAGACGAATGAATCAGACTTAGTAACT